>NW_028159654.1:12500-38450 GCF_964263955.1 Coregonus lavaretus | reverse complement strand
CTCCAGACTCTTTCACGTCTGTCACATGTGCTCAGTGTGAACCTGCTTTCATCTGTGAAGAGCACAGGGCGCCAGTGGCGAATTTGCCAATCTTGGTGTTCTCTGGCAAATGCCAAACGTCCTGCACGGTGTTGGGCTGTAAGCACATTACATTTTTACATTTTAGTCATTTAGCAGACGCTCTTATCCAGAGCGACTTACAGTTAGTGCATACATTTTTTTCTTTCTCATACTGGCCCCCCATGGGAATCGAACCCACAACCCTGGCGTTGCAAATGCCATGCTCTACCAACTGAGCTACATCCCTGCCGGCCATTCCCTCCCCTACCCTGGACGACGCTGGGCCAATTGTGCGCCGCCCCATGGGTCTCCCGGTCGCGGCCAGCTACGACAGAGCCTGGATTCGAACCAGGATCTCTAGTGGCACAGCTAGCACTGCGATGCAGTGCCTTAGACCACTGCGCCACTCGGACGTCGGGTGGCGCAGTGGTCCCCACCTGTGGACGTCGGGCCTTCATACCACCCTCATGGTGTCTGTTTCTGACCGTTTGAGCAGACACATGCACATTTGTGGCCTGCTGGAGGTCATTTTGCAGGGCTCTGGCAGTGCTCCTCCTGCTCCTCCTTGCACAAAGGCGGAGGTAGCAGTCCTGCTGCTGGGTTGTTGTCCTCCTACGGCCTCCTCCACGTCTCCTGATGTACTGGCCTGTCTCCTGGTAGCGCCTCCATGCTCTGGATACTACGCTGACAGACACAGCAAACCTTCTTGCCACAGCTCGCATTGATGTACCATCCTGGATGAGCTGCACTACCTGAGCCACTTGTGTGGGTTGTAGACTCCGTCTCATGCTACCACTAGAGTGAAAGCACCGCCAGCATTCAAAAGTGACCAAAACATCAGCCAGGAAGCATAGGAACTGAGAAGTGGTCTGTGGTCACCACCTGCAAAACCAGTCGTTTATTGGGGGTGTCTTGCTAATTGCCTATAATTTCCACCTGTTGTCTATTCCATTTGCACAACAGCATGTGAAATGTATTGTCAATCAGTGTTGCTTCCTAAGTGGACTGTTTGATTTCACAGAAGTGTGATTGACTTGGAGTGTGTTGTTTAAGTGTTCCCTTTATTTTTTTGAGCAGTGTATATTCACGTCACTAAATAATTTATTAATATATCTATATACAATAGAAAATAATACGAAATAAAAGTAACAAATAATTAAAGAGCAGCAGTAAAAATAACAATAGCGAGGCTATATACAGGGGGTACCGTTACAGAGTCAATGTGTGGGAGCACCGGTTAGTCGAGGTAATTGGGGTAATATGTACATGTAGGTAGAGTTATTAAAGTGACTTTATAGATAATAAACAGAGAGTAGCAGCAGCGTAAAAGGGGGGGGGGGGGGCAATGCAAATGTCTGGGTAGCCATTTGATTAGATGTTCAGGAGTCTTATGGCTTGGGGGTAGAAGCTGTTTAGAAGCCTCTTGGACCTAGACTTGGCGCTCCGGTACCGCTTGCCGTGCAGTAGCAGAGAGAACAGTCTATGACTAGGGTGGCTGGAGTCTTTGACATTTTTTAGGGCCTTCCTCTGACACCACCTGGTATAGAGGTCCTGGATGGCAGGAAGCTTGGCCCCAGTGATGTACTGGGCCGTACGCACTACCCTCTGTAGTGCCTTGCGGTCGGAGGCCAAGCAGTTGCCATACCAGGCAGTGATGCAACCAGTCAGGATGCTCTCGATGGTGCAGCTGTATAACTTTTTGAGGATCTGAGGACCCATGCCAAATATTTTCAGTCTCCTTAGGGGGAATAGGTCTTGTCATGCCCTCTTCACGACTGTCTTGGTGTGCTTGGACCATGTTAGTTTGTTGGTGATGTGGACAACAAGGAACTTGAAGCTCTCAACCTGCTCCACTATAGCCCCGTCGATGAGAATGGGGGCGTGTTCGGTCCTCTTCTTTTTCCTGTAGTCCACAATCATCTCCTTTGTCTTGATTACGTTGAGGGAGAGGTTGTTGTCCTGGCACCACACGGCCAGGTCTCTGACCTCCTCCCTATAGGCTGTCTCATCGTTGTCGGTGATCAGGCCTACCACTGTTGTGTCATCGGCAAACTTAATGATGGCGTTGGAGTTGTGCCTGGCCATGCAGTCATGAGTGAACAGGGAGTACAGGAGGGGACTGAGCATGCACCCCTGAGGGGCCCCCGTGTTGAGGATCAGCATGGCGGATGTGTTGTTACCTACCCTTACCACCTGGGGGGCGGCCCGTCAGGAAGTCCAGGATCCAGTTGCAGAGGGAGGTGTTTAGTCCCAGGGTCCTTAGCTTAGTGATGAGCTTTGAGGGCACTATGGTGTTGAACGCTGAGCTGTAGTCAATGAATAGCATTCTCACATAGGTGTTCCTTTTGTCCAGGTGTGAAAGGACAGTGTGGAGCGCAATAGAGATTGTATCATCTGGGGATCTGTTGGGGCGGTAAGCAAATTGGAGTGGGTCTAGTGTTTCTGGGATAATGGTGTTGATGTGAGCCATGACCAGCCTTTCAAAGCACTTCATGACTACAGACGTGAGTGCTACGGGTCGGTAGTCATTTAGGCAGGCTACCTTAGTGTTCTTGGGCACAGGGACTATGGTGGTCTGCTTGAAACATGTTGGTATTACAGACTCAGACAGGGAGAGGTTGAAAATATCAGTGAAGACACTTGCCAGTTGGTCAGTGCATGCTCGGAGTACACGTCCTGGTAATCCGTCTGGCCCTGCGGCCTTGTGAATGTTAACTTGTTTAAAGGTCTTACTCACATCGGCTACGGAGAGCGTGATCACACAGTTGTCCGGAACAGCTGATGCTCTCATGCATGTTTCAGTTTTGCTAGCCTCAAAGCGAGCATAGAAGTAATTTAGCTCGTCTGGTAGGCTCGTGTCACTGAGCAGCTCACGGCTGTGCTTCCCTTTGTAGTCTGTAATAATGTGCAAGTCCTGCCACATCCGACGAGTGTCAGAGCCGGTGTAGTACGATTCAATCTTAGTCCTGTATTGACTCTTTGCCTGTTTGATGGTTCGTCGGAGGGCATAGCGGGATTTCTTACAAGCTTCCGGGTTAGAGTCCCGCTCCTTGAAAGCGGCAGCTCTACCCTTTAGCTCAGTGCGGATGTTGCCTGTAATCCATGGCTTCTGGTTGGGGTATGTACGTACAGTCACTGTAGGGATGACGTCATCGATGCACTTATTGAGTGACTGATGTGATGTACTCCTCAATGCCATCGGAAGAATCCCGGAACAGATTCCAGTCTGTGCTAGCAAAACAGTCCTGTAGCTTAGCATTTGCTTCATCTGACCACTTTTTTATTGATCGAGTCACTGGTGCTTCCTGCTTTAGTTTTTGCTTGTAAGCAGGTATCAGGAGGATAGAGTTATGGTCAGATTTGCCAAATGGAGGGTGAGGGAGTCTCTGTGTGTGGAGTAAAGGTGGTCTAGAGTTTTTTTCCCTCTGGTTGCACATTTAACATGCTGGTAGAAATGAGGCAAAACTAATTTAAGTTTCCCTGCATTAAAGTCCCTGGCCACTAGGAGCGCCGCCTCTGGATGAGCGTTTTCCTGTTTGCTTATGGCCGTATACAGTTCATTGTGTGCGGTCTTAGTGCCAGCATCGGTTTGTGGTGGTAAATAGACAGCTACGAAGAATATAGATGAAAACTCTCTTGGTAGATAGTGTGGTCTACAGCTTATCATGAGATACTCTACCTCAGGCGAGCAAAACCTTCCTTAGATTTCGTGCACCAGCTGTTGTTTACAAATATACACAGACCGCCACCCCTTGTCTTACCAGAGGCTGCTGTTCTATCCTGCCAATACAGTGTATAACCCGCCAGCTTTATGTTATTCATGTCTTCGTTCAGCCACGACTCAGTAAAACATAAGATATTGGGGGCTCCCGAGTGGCGCAGCGGTCTAAGGCACTGCATCTCAGTGCTTGAGGTGTCACTACAGACCCCCTGGTTTGATTCCAGGCTGTATCACAACCGGCCGTGATTGGGAGTCCCATAGGGCGGCGTACAATTGGCCCAGCGTCGTCCGGGTTTGGCCGGTGTAGGCTGTCATTGTAAATACTGTAAGAATTTGTTCTTAACTGACTTGCCTAGTTAAATAAAGATAAACAAATAAAATTACAGTTTTTAATGACCCGTTGGTAGGATGTTCTTCCACTTTATTATCAAGCGATTGTAAGTTGGCCAATAGTATCGATGGCAAAGGCAGATTAGCCTTTGACGGGGATGAGGGCCCTTTCGGGTGTCTTTAGCAAATCCCTCTCGTCCAACTCATTAAAGAAAAATTCTTCGTCCAGTTCAAGGTGAGTAATCGCTATTCTGATGTCCAGAAGCTCTTTTCAGTCACAAGAGACGGTAGCAGAAACATTATGCGCAAAATAAGTTACAAACAATGTGAAAAAACACACAAAATAGCACGGTTGGTTAAGAGTCCATAAAACGGCAGCCATCCCCTCCGGCGCCATCTACATCATGTTGGTACATACAGTATGTGTTGGTACATACAGTATGTGTTGGTGTATGTGTTGGTACATACAGTATGTGTTGGTGTATGTTTTGGTACATACAGTATGTGTTGGTGTATGTGTTGGTACATACAGTATGTGTTGGTGTATGTTTTGGTACATACAGTATGTGTTGGTGTATGTGTTGGTACATACAGTATGTGTTGGTACATACAGTATGTGTTGGTACATAGAGTATGTGTTGGTACATACAGTATGTGTTGGTACATACAGTATGTGTTGGTGTATGTGTTGGTACATACAGTATGTGTTGGTACATAGTGTATGTACCAACACATACACCAACACATACTCTATGTACCAACACATACTGTATGTACTACATACAGTATGTGTTGGTACATAGAGTATGTGTTGGTGTATGTGTTGGTACATACAGTATGTGTTGGTACATACAGTATGTGTTGGTACATAGAGTATGTGTTGGTACATACAGTATGTGTTGGTACATACAGTATGTGTTGGTACATACAGTATGTGTTGGTGTATGTGTTGGTACATACAGTATGTGTTGGTACATACAGTATGTGTTGGTACATAGAGTATGTGTTGGTACATACAGTATGTGTTGGTACATACATTATGTGTTGGTACATAGAGTATGTGTTGGTACATACAGTATGTGTTGGTACATACAGTATGTGTTGGTGTATGTATTGGTACATAGAGTATGTGTTGGTACATACAGTATGTGTTGGTACATACAGTATGTGTTGGTACATAGAGTATGTGTTGGTACATACAGTATGTGTTGGTACATACAGTATGTGTTGGTGTATGTGTTGGTACATACAGTATGTATTGGTACATAGAGTATGTGTTGGTACATACAGTATGTATTGGTACATAGAGTATGTGTTGGTACATACAGTATGTGTTGGTACATAGAGTATGTGTTGGTACATACAGTATGTGTTGGTACATACAGTATGTGTTGGTACATACAGTATGTGTTGGTACATACAGTATGTGTTGGTGTATGTGTTGGTACATACAGTATGTATTGGTACATACAGTATGTGTTGGTGTATGTGTTGGTACATACAGTATGTGTTGGTGTATGTGTTGGTACATACAGTATGTGTTGGTGTATGTGTTGGTACATACAGTATGTGTTGGTGTATGTGTTGGTACATACAGTATGTGTTGGTGTATGTGGTGGTACATACAGTATGTGTTGGTGTATGTGTTGGTACATACAGTATGTGTTGGTACATACAGTATGTGTTGGTACATAGAGTATGTGTTGGTACATAGAGTATGTGTTGGTGTATGTGGTGGTACATACAGTATGTGTTGGTGTATGTGGTGGTACATACAGTATGTGTTGGTGTATGTGTTGGTACATACAGTATGTGTTGGTGTATGTGTTGGTACATACAGTATGTGTTGGTGTATGTGGTGGTACATACAGTATGTGTTGGTGTATGTGTTGGTACATACAGTATGTGTTGGTACATACAGTATGTGTTGGTACATAGAGTATGTGTTGGTACATAGAGTATGTGTTGGTGTATGTGGTGGTACATACAGTATGTGTTGGTGTATGTGGTGGTACAAAACAGTATGTGTTGGTGTATGTGTTGGTACATACAGTATGTGTTGGTGTCGAATACCAGTCACTACCACAGCATCCATTGCCAGGTAATTAGTAGTGTTTAACAGTAGAATATATCATATGTGTAACTGTATTAAATCATTACTCTATTATAATTAACACACTGGAAACTAGCTGGAGCTGTTCTCCAGCAGGGTCCAGTTGGAATATCCCTCCCTGGTTCAGACACACTGTAAACTAGCTGGAGCTGTTCTCCGGCAGGGTCCAGTTGTAATATCCCTCCCTGGTTCAGACACAGCACTATGGGGCACTAATAGACCTTATTCACACGACAGCCATCGCCCATTAACTCATCCCTTGTGGACAGATAACATAAATGGTATCGTAGGGTCTGTCTGTTGGATGCGAAGAATTAACAAGGAACTGGAGGCTTCGCTAGTGTCCTTAGTATCCCCCCGTCCCCCCCCGTCCCCCCATCCCCCCCGTCCCCCCCGTCCCCCCCCGTCCCCCCCCCGTCCCCCCCATCCCCCCCCGTCCCCGTCCCCCCCCCCTGTCCCCCCATCCCCCCCGTCCCCCCCCTCCCCCCCCCCGTCTCCCCATCCCCCCCGTCCCCCCATCCCCCCCGTCCCCCCCGCCCCCTCCCAGCAGAGGTGTCAACTCAATTCCTTTGAGGGCCCTGTGACTGCTGTGGTTTTAGCTATTACCTTTTCATTCATGTCGAATTAAGACCTGGACAACCAGCCGAGGGGAGTTCCTAAACTAATCAGTGACCTTCATTAATCAATCAAGTAGAAGGGAGGAGCGAAAACCAGCAGACACTGGACTCAGTCTTCCAGGAAGTGAGTTTGACACCGCTGGTCTATGGGTTGAAGGTGTTCTTTCTTCTAAACCTTTTTCTCCTCTGACTAGTTCCTCTGTGTTCTCTTATATGATCTCGCTGTTTTCTGCTGTCTCTCTCTGTGTTCTCTTATGATCTCTCTGTTTTCTGCTGTCTCTCTCTGTGTTCTCTTATATGATCTCTCTGTTTTCTGCTGTCTCTCTGTGTTCTCTTATGATCTCTCTGTTTTCTGCTGTCTCTCTCTGTGTTCTCTTATGATCTCTCTGTTTTCTGCTGTCTCTCTCTGTGTTCTCTTATGATCTCTCTGTTTTCTGCTGTCTCTCTCTGTGTTCTCTTATGATCTCTCTGTTTTCTGCTGTCTCTCTCTGTGTTCTCTTATGATCTCTCTGTTTTCTGCTGTCTCTCTCTGTGTTCTCTTATGATCTCTCTGTTTTCTGCTGTCTCTCTCTGTGTTCTCTTATGATCTCTCTGTTTTCTGCTGTCTCTCTCTGTGTTCTCTTATGATCTCTCTGTTTTCTGCCTGTTCTCTCTCTCTTTATATTTTTATAAACCTATGATCTTTCTTTCTTCTCTTTCTCTATTCCAACTCTCCATGTCTCCTGATTCCTCCTCCTTGATTAATTCCTTTATTTTCGTTGCCTCTACCCTGCGTCTCTCTCTCTCTCTCTTTCTCTCTCTCTCTCTCTCTCTCTGTTTGTCTGTTTCCGCTGTTTTCCGGCTGGCCAGTGAAGGGAAGATGGTGGTTCTTTCTTTGGCTATTGGTTTGGCAGAGCAAGATGACTTTGCCAATATCCCTGATCCAATCACCTCCATGCAGGAAGCTCCAACAGCCAATCAGGAAGCACTTCCTCCTCCTCCTGACAAGAGGTACCAGTCACAGTGTGAGAGAGGTGTTTGTTTGTGTTTGTAGGTGTGCGTTTGCGTGTGCATGTGTTTGTGTGTTTGTGTGAGATGTGGTGAGATAGAGATGTGTGTGTATGTGTTCGTGTATGAGAGAGAGAGAGAGAGAGAGAGAGAGAGAGAGAGAGAGAGAGGGAGGGAGAGAGAGAGAGAGAGAGAGAGAGAGAGAGAGAGAGAGAGAGAGAGAGAGAGAGAGAGAGAGAGAGAGAGAGAGAGAGAGAGAGAGAGAGAGAGAGAGAGAGAGAGAGAGAGAGGAGAGAGGGATAGGTGGTTTTGGTGAGTGTAGTTAGTACAGTCTCTGTACTGATGTGTCATTGCAACTGATTTGCAGTGTGTTGAGTGAAGAAGGAAGGGGCGGAAAGGAAGCGTAATGATGTGAAGGTTTGGTGAGAGTGTATGGCTAGTTAGTAGAAAGCAAGCTGGGTGTGTTGTCTACTGATGTGTCGCCTGTCAAAGAGGATGTGTTCTCAAGGTCAAATAAAGGTTAAATAAAGGTTAAATAACGGTTTGCAGTGTGTGCTGAGAATGTTGATTTCCAACGTAGGCTGACGATAGGCCTACATGTAGACCTCATCCAGAGGTGTTGTCTTGACATTGTTTGGCTGCTGTTGCCACAGCAACACATTAAGATGGCTAAAATAACAGGCTGTCATGTGACTTTACGGTTTGTTTGGTTTCCAGTTTGTTTGGCTAATAATATGATCCTATAAGCCACATAGGAGACACTTTTATCCAAAATGAATCAGTCAAGTGAGTGCGTACATGATCCATGTGGGAATTTAACCTTTGACCTTGACAATGCTAGCGCCATGCTCTTACCAAGTGAGCCACACAGACTGCCACGTAACTAATCTACACTGTAAAAAAAATATATAAACGCAACATGCAACAATTTCAACCATCTTACTGAGTTACAGTTTATATAATGAAATGAGTCAATGGAAATAAATTCATTAGGCCCTAATCTATGGATTTCACATGACTGGGATTACAGATATGCATCGGTTGGGTCACAGATACCTTTAAAAAGAAAAAGGTACGAGCGTGGGTCGGAACACCAGTCAGTCTCTGGTGTGACCATTTTTCTCATGCACATCTCCTTTGCATAGAGTTGATCAGGCTGTTGATTTGTGCAAACACACAGTTTCATCAGCTGTCCGGGTGGCTGGATCTCAGACCATCCCGCAGGTGAAGATGCCGGATGTGGAGGTCCTGGGCTGGCGCGGTTACACGTGGTCTGCGGTTGTGAGGCCGGTTGGACGTACTACCAAATTCTCTAAAACAACGTTGGAGGCGGCTTATGGTAGAGAAATGAACATTCAACAGCTCTGGTGGACATTCCTGCAGTCAGCATGCCAATTGCACACTCCCTAAAAACTTCAGACATCTGTGGCATTGTGTTGTGTGACAAAACTGCACATTTTAGAGTGGCCTTTTATTGTCCCAAGCACAAGGTGCACCTGTGTAATGATCATGCTGTTTAATCAGCTTATTGATATGCCACACCTGTCAGGTGGATGGATTATCTTGTCAAAGGAGAAATGCTCACTAACAGGAATGTAAACAAATGTGTGCACAAAATTTGAGAGAAATAAGCTTTTTGTGCGTATGGAACATTTCTGGGATCTTTTATTTCAGTTCATGAAACATGGGACCAAATTTTTCTTTGTGCATCTTACCTAAAAAAGGTTTTGGAACTACTTACACACAGTACTTTTAACATACAATGTTTTCAACTTACATATCTGACACACGTAGACATGATTACATTGTGAATGTTCATGTATACATTAATTATTATTCGACATGTCCTCACCTGGGTTTTGAACTCACAACTGTCATTCCAATCTTCCCGTTATGTCTGTGTCAATTCAAAAAATATTGATTTGATTTATTTAAGCAATTTTAGGTTTTTCTGTATAGTTTTCTATTGTTGGTAGGGCATATTACTCTGTTTTAATGTTACTCCTTAATCAATATGATAAATGAAATAGTTTTTTCTTGAGTGTACTTTTAACAGAGCTGAGATTTAGCAATACAGTTCAAATCCCAGGTGAGGACATGATGAATATTAATTACTGTATACATGTACAATGTCAACGTGTGTCGAATATGTCAGTTGAAAACATTCTATGTTAAAGCACTGTGTGTGTAACTAGTTCCACAGTCTTTTTTAGTGAAGATACACAGATAATAATTTCTAGTTGAATGAACATATGAGACAAATTGAGCAAACACATCATTTAAGTTGACTGAATTTTTGCCAACATTTTCTCAAGTTGGAGCCAAAACATTTTTTTTTTTGTTCAGGTAACTGACTGATAGAACAGGAAGTCAAGGAGTCCCAGCAAGACAATGAGATAAATGATAGAACAGGCAGTCAAGGAGAAAAACCAAGACAATGAGATTAATGATAGAACAGGCAGTCAAGGAGACCCACCAAGACAATGAGATGAATGATAGAACAGGTAGTCAAGGAGTCCCAGAAAGACAATGAGATGAATGATTGAACAGGCAGTCAAGGAGTCCCAGAAAGACAATGAGATGAATGATAGAACAGGCAGTCAAGGAGTCCCAGAAAGACAATGAGATGAATGATAGAACAGGTAGTCAAGGAGTCCCAGAAAGACAATGAGATGAATGATAGAACAGGCAGTCAATGAGACCTACCAAGACAATGAGATGAATGATTGAACAGGTAGTCAAGGAGTTCCCCACCAAGACAATGAGATGAATGATAAAGCAGTTGTCCCAGAAAGACAATAAGATGAATGATAGAACAGGCAGTCAAGGAGGCCCACCAAGACAATGAGATTAATGATATAACAGGCAGTCAAGGAGACCCACCAAGACAATGAGATGAATGATAGAACAGGCAGTCAAGGAGACCCACCAAGACAATGAGATGAATGATTGAACAGTAGTCAAGGAGTCCCAGCAAGACAATGAGATAAATGATAGAACAGGCAGTCAAGGAGAAAAACCAAGACAATGAGATTAATGATAGAACAGGCAGTCAAGGAGACCCACCAAGACAATGAGATGAATGATAGAACAGGTAGTCAAGGAGTCCCAGAAAGACAATGAGATGAATGATTGAACAGGCAGTCAAGGAGTCCCAGAAAGACAATGAGATGAATGATAGAACAGGCAGTCAAGGAGTCCCAGAAAGACAATGAGATGAATGATAGAACAGGTAGTCAAGGAGTCCCAGAAAGACAATGAGATGAATGATAGAACAGGCAGTCAATGAGACCCACCAAGACAATGAGATGAATGATTGAACAGGTAGTCAAGGAGACCCACCAAGACAATGAGATGAATGATAAAGCAGTTGTCCCAGAAAGACAATAAGATGAATGATAGAACAGGCAGTCAAGGAGGCCCACCAAGACAATGAGATGAATGATATAACAGGCAGTCAAGGAGACCCACCAAGACAATGAGATGAATGATAGAACAGGCAGTCAAGGAGACCCACCAAGACAATGAGATGAATGATTGAACAGTAGTCAAGGAGTCCCAGAAAGACAATGAGATGAATGATTGAACAGGCAGTCAAGGAGACCCACCAAGACAATGAGATGAATGATAGAACAGGTAGTCAAGGAGACCCACCAAGACAATGAGATGAATGATTGAACAGGTAGTCAAGGAGTCCCACCAAGACAATGACATGAATGATAGAACAGGTAGTCAAGGAGTCCCAGAAAGACAATGAGATGAATGATAGAACAGGTAGTCAAGGAGACCCACCAAGACAATGAGATGAATGATAGAACAAGTAGTCAAGGAGACCCACCAAGACAATGAGAAAGTAGGAAGAGAATCCCCAATAGGTCCGTAGTAACAGCAGTAGTAAAGAGGATAAAGCAGTAGTAGTAATAAAGCAGTAGTAGTAATAAAGCAGAAGTAAAGAGGATAAAGCAGTAGTAAAGAGGATAAAGCAGTAGTAAAGAGGATAAAGCAGTAGTAGTAATAAAGCAGTAGTAAAGAGGATAAAGCAGTAGTAGTAATAAAGCAGTAGTAGTAATAAAGCAGAGGTAAAGAGGATAAAGCAGTAGTAGTAATAAAGCAGTAGTAGTAATAAAGCAGTAGTAGTAATAAAGCAGTAGTAAAGAGGATAAAGCAGTAGTAAAGAGGATAAAGCAGTAGTAAAGAGGATAAAGCAGTTGTAGTAATAAAGCAGTAGTAGTAATAAAGCAGAGGTAAAGAGGATAAAGCAGTAGTAGTAATAAAGCAGTAGTAGTAATAAAGCAGTAGTAGTAATAAAGCAGTAGTAAAGAGGATAAAGCAGTAGTAAAGAGGATAAAGCAGTAGTAAAGAGGATAAAGCAGTAGTAGTAATAAAGCAGTAGTAGTAATAAAGCAGTAGTAAAGAGGATAAAGCAGTAGTAAAGAGGATAAAGCAGTTGTAGTAATAAAGCAGTAGTAAACATTTACATTACATTTTAGTCATTTAGCAGACGGTCTTATCCAGAGCGACTTACAGTTAGTGAGTGCATACATTATTTTATTTATCATACTGGCCCCCCGTGGGAATCGAACCCACAACCCTGGCATTGCAAACGCCATGCTCTATCAACTGAGCTACATCCCTGCCGGCCATTCCCTCCCCTACCCTGGACGACGCTGGGCCAACTGTGCGCCGCCCTTGATTCTCCCGGTCGCGGCCGGCTGCGACAGAGCCTGGATTCGAACCAGGATCTCTAGTGGCACAGTTAGCACTGCGATGCAGTAAAGAGGATAAAGCAGTAGTAAAGAGGATAAAGCAGTAGTAAAGAGGATAAAGCAGTAGTAGTAATAAAGCAGTAGTAAAGAGGATAAAGCAGTAGTAGTAATAAAGTAATAATAAAGAGGATAAAGCAGTAGTAAAGAGGATAAAGCAGTAGTAGTAATAAAGCAGAAGTAAAGAGGATAATAAACTAGTAAAGAGGATAAAGCAGTAGTAGTAATAAAGCAGTAGTGAAGAGGATAATGCAGTAGTAAAGAGGATAAAGTAGTAGTAAAGAGGCTAAAGCAATAGTAAAGAGGATAAAAGAGTAGTAGTAATGAAGCAATAGTGAAAGGAAATAAAGCAGTTGTAAAGAGGATAAAGCAGTAGTAGTAATAAAGCAGTAGTAAAGAGGATAAAGCAGTAGTAGTAATAAAGCAGTAGTAGTAATAAAGCAGTAGTAAAGAGGATAAAGCAGTAGTAGTAATAAAGCAGTAGTAAAGAGGATAAAGCAGTAGTAAAGAGGATAAAGCAGTAGTAGTAATGAAGCAGTAGTAAAGAGGATAAAGCAGTAGTAAAGAGGATAAAGCAGTGGTAAAGAGGATAAAGCAGTAGTAAAGAGGATAAAGCAGTGGTAAAGAGGATAAAGCAGTAGTAGTAATAAAGCAGAAGTAAAGAGGATAAAGCAGTAGTAAAGAGGATAAAGCAGTAGTAGTATTAAAGCAGAAGTAAAGAGGATAAAGCAGTTGTAGTAATAAAGCAGTAGTAAAGAGGATAAAGCAGTAGTAAAGAGGATAAAGCAGTAGTAAAGAGGATAAAGCAGTTGTAGTAATAAAGCAGAAGTAAAGAGGATAAAAAACTAGTAAAGAGGATAAAGCAGTAGTAAAGAGGATAAAGCAGTTGTAGTAATAAAGCAGTAGTAAAGAGGATAAAGCAGTAGTAAAGAGGATAAAGCAGAAGTAAAGAGGATAAAGCAATAGTAGTAATAAAGCAGTAGTAAAGAGGATAAAGCAGTAGTAGTAATAAAGTAATAATAAAGAGGATAAAGCAGTAGTAAAGAGGATAAAGCAGTAGTAGTAATAAAGCAGAAGTAAAGAGGATAATAAACTAGTAAAGAGGATAAAGCAGTAGTGGTAATAAAGCAGTAGTGAAGAGGATAAAGCAGTTTTAAAGAGGATAAAGCAGTAGTAGTAATAAAGCAGAAGTAAAGAGGATAATGCAGTAGTAGTAATAAAGCAGTAGTAAAGAGGATAAAGCAGTAGTAAAGAGGATAAAGCAGTAGTAGTAATAAAGCAGTAGTAAAGAGGATAAAGCAGTAGTAAAGAGGATAAAGCAGTAGTAAAGATGATAAAACAGTAGTAGTAATAAAGCAGTAGTAAAGAGGATAAAGCAGTAGTAAAGAGGATAAAGCAGTTGTAAAGAGGATAAAGCAGTAGTAGTAATAAAGCAGTAGTAAAGAGGATAAAGCAGTAGTAGTAATAAAGCAGTAGTAAAGAGGATAAAGCAGTAGTAAAGAGGATAAAGCAGTTGTAAAGAGGATAAAGCAGTAGTAGTAATAAAGCAGTAATAGTAATAAAGCAATAGTAAAGAGTATAAAGCAGTAGTAAAGAGGATAAAGCAGTAGTAAAGAAGATAAAGCAGTTGTAAAGAGGATAAAGCAGTAGTAGTAATAAAGCAGTAGTAATAAAGCAGTAGTAAAGAGGATAAATCAGTAGTAAAGAGGATAAAGTAGTAGTAAAGAGGATACAGAAGTAGTAGTAATAAAGCAGCAGTAAAGAGGATAACGCAGTATTAAAGAGGATAAAGCAGTAGTAGTAATAAAGCAGTAGTAAAGAGAATATAGTAGTAGTAGTAATAAAGCAGTAGTAGTAATAAAGCAGTAGTAAAGAGGATAAAGAAGTAGTAGTAATAAAGTAATAGTAAAGACGATAAGCAGTAGTAGTAATAAAGCAGTAGTAAAGATGATAAAGCAGTAGTAAAGAGGATAAAGTAGTAGTAGTAATAAAGCAGTAGTAAAGAGGATAAAACAGTAGTAAAGAGGATAAAGAAGTAGTTGTTATAAAGCAGTAGTAAAGAGGATAAAACAGTAGTAAAGAGGATAAAGCAGTTGTAAAGAGGATAAAGCAGTAGTAGTAATAAAGCAGAAGTAAAGAGGATAAAGCAGTAGTAGTAATAAAGCAGTAATAGTAATAAAGCATTAGTAAAGAGGATAAAGCAGCAAACTAGCGCATTAAGCAGTAGTAAAGAGGATAAATAAATAGTAAAGAAGATAAAGCAGTTGTAAAGAGGATAAAGCAGTAGTAAAGAGGATAAAGCAGTAGTAAAGAGGATAAAGCAGTAGTAAAGAGGATAAAGCAGTAGTAGTAATAAAGCAGTAGTAAAGAGGATAAAGCAGTAGTAAAGAGGATAAAGCAGTAGTAAAGAGGATAAAGAAATAGTAAAGAAGATAAAGCAGTATTAAAGAGGATAAAGCAGTAGTAAAGAGGATAAAGCAGTAGTAGTAATAAAGCAGTAGTAAAGAGGATAAAGCAGTAGTAAAGAGGATAAAGCAGTAGTAAAGAGTACAAAGCAGTAGTAAAGAGGATAAAGAAATAGTAAAGAAGATAAAGCAGTTGTAAAGAGGATAAAGCAGTAGTAAAGAGGATAAAGCAGTAGTAGTAATAAAGCAGTAGTAAAGAGGATAAAGCAGTAGTAAAGAGGATAAAGCAGTAGTAAAGAGGATAAAGAAATAGTAAAGAAGATAAAGCAGTTGTAAAGAGGATAAAGCAGTAGTAAAGAGGATAAAGCAGTAGTAGTAATAAAGCAGTAGTAAAGAGGATAAAGCAGTAGTAAAGAGGATAAAGAAATAGTAGTAATAAAGCAGTAGTAAAGAGGATAAAGCAGTAGTAAAGAGGATAAAGCAGTAGTAAAGAGGATAAAGCAGTATTAAAGAGGATAAAGCAGTAGTAAAGAGAATATAGTAGTAGTAGTAATAAAGCAGTAGTAAAGAGGATAAAGCAGTAGAAGTAATAAAGCAGTAGTAAAGAGGATAAAGCTGTAGTAAAGAGGATAAAGCAGTAGTGAAGAGGATAAAGCAGTAGTAAAGAGGATAAAGCAGTAGTAAAGAGGATAAAGCAGTAGTAAAGAGGATAAAGCATGAGTAAAGAGGATAAAGCAGTAGTAAAGAGGATAAAGCAGTAGTAGTAATAAAGCAGTAGTAAAGAGGATAAAGCAGTAGTAAAGAGGATAAAGCAGTAGTAGTAATAAAGCAGTTGTAAAGAGGATAAAGCAGTAGTAAAGAGGATAAAGCAGTAGTAAAGAGGATAAAGCAGTAGTAAAGAGGATAAAGCAGCAGTAATAATAAAGCAGTAGTAAAGGGGATAAAGCAGTTGTAAAGAGGATAAAGCAGTAGTAAAGAGGATAAAGCAGTAGTAAAGAGGATAAAGCAGTAGTAATAATAAAGCAGTAGTAAAGAGGATAAAGCAGTAGTAGAAATAAAGCAGTAGTAAAGAGAATAAAGCAGTAGTGAAGAGGATAAAGCAGTAATAAAGAGGATAAAGGTATGCACTCACTAACTGTAAGTCGCTCTGGATAAATGACTAAAATGTAAAATGTAAATGAAGCAGTAGTAAAGAGGATAAAGCAGTAGTGGTAATAAAGTAGTAGTAAAGAAGATAAAGCAGTAGTAAAGACAATAAAGCAGTAGTAAAGAGGATAAAGCAGTAGTAGTAATAAAGCAGTAGGAAAGAGGATAAAGCAGTAGTAGAAATAAAGCAGTAATAGTAATAAAGCATTAGTAAAGAGGATAAAGCAGCAAACTAGCGCATAAAGCAGTAGTAAAGAGGATAAAGAAATAGTAAAGAAGATAAAGCAGTTGTAAAGAGGATAAAGCAGTAGTAAAGAGGATAAAGCAGTAGTAAAGAGGATAAAGCAGTAGTAGTAATAAAGCAGTAGTAAAGAGGATAAAGCAGTAGAAGTAATAAAGCAGTAGTAAGCATGAACCCGCTCCTGCAGGTTCATGCTCTACAACATTCGGAGAGTGCGACCCTGCCTTACACAGGAAGCGGCGCAGGTCCTGGTCCAGGCACTTGTCATCTCCCGTCTGGACTACTGCAACTCGCTGTTGGCTGGGCTCCCTGCCTGTGCCATTAAACCCCTACAACTCATCCAGAATGCCGCAGCCCGTCTGGTGTTCAACCTTCCCAAGTTCTCTCACGTCACCCCCCTCCTCCGCACACTCCACTGGCTTCCAGTTGAAGCTCGCATCCGCTACAAGACCATGGTGCTTGCCTATGGAGCAGTGAGGGGAACGGCACCTCTGTACCTTCAGGCTCTGATCAGTCCCTACACCCAAACGAGGACATTGCGTTCATCCACCTCTGGCCTGCTGGCTCCCCTTCCTCTGCGGAAGCACAGCTCCCGCTCAGCCCAGTCAAAACTGTTCGCTGCTCTGGCACCCCAATGGTGGAACAAGCTCCCTCACGACGCCAGGACAGCGGAGTCACTCACCACCTTCCGGAGACATTTGAAACCCCACCTCTTTAAGGAATACCTGGGATAGGATAAAGTATTCCTTCTAACCCCCCCCCCCCCAAATTGTAAAGTGGTTATCCCACTGGCTATAGGGTGAACGCACCAATTTGTGAGTCGCTCTGGCTAAGAGCGTCTGCTAAATGACGTTAATGTGCCCTTGAGCAAGGCACTTAACCCTAATTGCTCCTGTAAGTCGCTCTGGTTAAGAGCGTCTGCTAAATGACTAAAATGTAATGTAAATGTAATAAAGCAGTAGTAAAGAGGATAAAGAAATAGTAAAGAAGATAAAGCAGTATTAAAGAGGATAAAGCAGTAGTAAAGAGAATACAGTAGTAGTAGTAATAAAGCAGTAGTAGTAATAAAGCAGTAGTAAAGAGGATAAAGCAGTAGAAGTAATAAAGCAGTAGTAAAGAGGATAAAGAAATAGTAAAGAAGATAAAGCAGTATTAAAGAGGATAAAGCAGTAGTAAAGAGAATACAGTAGTAGTAGTAATAAAGCAGTAGTAGTAATAAAGCAGTAGTAAAGAGGATAAAGCAGTATAATTAATAAGCAGTAGTAACGAGGATAAAGCTGTAGTAAATAGGATAAAGCAGTTGTAAAGAGGATAAAGCAGTAGTAGTAATAAAGCAGTAATAGTAATAAAGCAGTTGTAAAGAGGATAAAGCAGTAGTAGTAATAAAGCAGTAGTAAAGAGGATAAAGCAGTAGTAAAGAGGATAAAGCAGTAGTAATAATAAAGCAGTAGTAAAGAGGATAAAGCAGTTGTAAAGAGGATAAAGCAGTAGTAAAGAGGATAAAGCAGTAGTAAAGAGGATAAAGCAGTAGTAATAATAAAGCAGTAGTAAAGAGGATAAAGCAGTAGTAAAGAGGATAAAGCAGTAGTAAAGAGGATAAAGCAGTAGTAGTAATAAAGCAGTATTAAAGAGGATAAAGCAGTAGTAGTAATAAAGAAGAAGTAAAGAGGAAAAAGCAGTAGAAAAGACGATAAAGCAGTAGTAAAGAGGATAAAGCAGTAGTAAAGAGGATAAAGCAGTAGTAGTAATAAAGCAGTAGTAAAGAGGATAAAGCAGTAGTAGTAATAAAGTAGTAGTAAAGAGGATAAAGCAGTAGTAAAGAGGATAAAGCAGTTGTAGTAATAAAGCAGTAGTAAAAATGATAAAGCAGTAGTAAAGAGGATAAAGCAGTAGTAGTAATAAAGCAGTAGTAGTAAAAAAACTATAGTAGTAATAAAGCAGAAGTAAAGAGGATAAAGCAGTAGTAAAGAGAATAAAGCAGTAGTAGTAATAAAGCAGTAGTAAAGAGGATAAAGCAGGAGTAAAGAGGATAACGCTGTAGTAGTAATAAAGCAGTAGTAGTAATAAAGCAGTGGTAAAGAGGATAAAGCAGTAGTAGTAATAAAGCAGTAGTAAAGAGGATAAAGCAGTAGTAAAGAGGATATAGCAGTAGTAAAGAGGATAAAGCAGTAGTGAAGAGGATAAAGCAGTAGTAGTAATAAAGCAGTAGTAAAGAGGACAAAGCAGTAGTAGTAATAAAGAAGTAGTAAAGAGGATAAAGCAGAAGTAAAGAGGATAATTCAGTAGTAAAGAAGATAAAGCAGTAGTAAAGAGGATAAAGCAGTAGTAGTAATAAAGCAGTAGTAAAGAGGATAAAGCAGTAGTAAAGAGGATAAAGCAGTAGTAGTAATAAAGCAGTAGTAAAGAGGATAAAGCAGTAGTAAAGATGATAAAGCAGAGGTAAAGAGGATAAAGTAGTAGTAGTAATAAAGCAGTAGTAAAGAGGATAAAGCAGTAGTAAAGAGGATAAAGCAGTAGTAGTAATAAAGCAGTAGTAAATAGGATAAAGCAGTAGTAGTAATAAAGCAGTAGTAAAGAGGATAAAGCAGTAGTAAAGAGGATAAAGCAGTAGTAAAGAGGATAAATCAGTAGTAGTAATAAAGCAGTATTAAAGAGGATAAAGCAGTAGTAGTAATAAAGAAGAAGTAAAGAGGATAAAGCAGTAGAAAAGAGGATAAAGCAGTAGTAAAGAGGATAAAGCAGTATTAAAGAGGATTAAACAGTAGTAGTAATAAATCAGTAGTAAAGAGGATAAAGCAGTAGTAGTAATAAAGCAGTAGTAAAGAGGATAAAGCAGTAGTAAAGAGGATAAAGCAGTTGTAGTAATAAAGCAGTAGTAAAGAGGATAAAGCAGTAGTAGTAATAAAGCAGTAGTAAAGAGGATAAAGCAGTAGTAAAGAGGATAAAGCAGTAGTAATAATAAAGCAGTAGTAAAGAGGATAAAGCAGTTGTAAAGAGGATAAAGCAGTAGTAAAGAGGATAAAGCAGTAGTAAAGAGGATAAAGCAGTAGTAATAATAAAGCAGTAGTAAAGAGGATAAAGCAGTAGTAAAGAGGATAAAGCAGTAGTAAAGAGGATAAAGCAGTAGTAGTAATAAAGCAGTATTAAAGAGGATAAAGCAGTAGTAGTAATAAAGAAGAAGTAAAGAGGAAAAAGCAGTAGAAAAGACGATAAAGCAGTAGTAAAGAGGAAAAAGCAGTAGTAAAGAGGATAAAGCAGTTGTAGTAATAAAGCAGTAGTAAAGAGGATAAAGCAGTAGTAGTAATAAAGCAGTAGTAAAGAGGATAAAGCAGTAGTAAAGAGGATAAAGCAGTTGTAGTAATAAAGCAGTAGTAAAAATGATAAAGCAGTAGTAAAGAGGATAAAGCAGTAGTAGTAATAAAGCAGTAGTAGTAAAAAAACTATAGTAGTAATAAAGCAGAAGTAAAGAGGATAAAGCAGTAGTAAAGAGAATAAAGCAGTAGTAGTAATAAAGCAGTAGTAAAGAGGATAAAGCAGGAGTAAAGAGGATAACGCTGTAGTAGTAATAAAGCAGTAGTAGTAATAAAGCAGTGGTAAAGAGGATAAAGCAGTAGTAGTAATAAAGCAGTAGTAAAGAGGATAAAGCAGTAGTAAAGAGGATAAAGCAGTAGTAAAGAGGATAAAGCAGTAGTGAAGAGGATAAAGCAGTAGTAGTAATAAAGCAGTAGTAAAGAGGACAACGCAGTAGTAGTAATAAAGCAGTAGTAAAGAGGATAAAGCAGAAGTAAAGAGGATAAATCAGTAGTAAAGAAGATAAAGCAGTAGTAAAGAGGATAAAGCAGTAGTAGTAATAAAGCAGTAGTAAAGAGGATAAAGCAGTAGTAAAGAGGATAAAGCAGTAGTAGTAATAAAGCAGTAGTAAAGAGGATAAAGCAGTAGTAAAGATGATAAAGCAGAGGTAAAGAGGATAAAGTAGTAGTAGTAATAAAGCAGTAGTAAAGAGGATAAAGCAGTAGTAAAGTTGATAAAGCAATAGTAGTAATAAAGCAGTAGTAAATAGGATAAAGCAGTAGTAGTAATAAAGCAGTAGTAAAGAGGATAAAGCAGTAGTAAAGAGGATAAAGCAGTAGTAAAGTTGATAAAGCAATAGTAGTAATAAAGCAGTAGTAAATAGGATAAAGCAGTAGTAGTAATAAAGCAGTAGTAAAGAGGATAAAGCAGTAGTAAAGAGGATAAAGCAGTAGTAGTAATAAAGCAGTATTAAAGAGGATAAAGCAGTAGTAGTAATAAAGAAGAAGTAAAGAGGATAAAGCAGTAGAAAAGAGGATAAAGCAGTAGTAAAGAGGATAAAGCAGTAGTAGTAAAAAATCAGTAGTAAAGAGGATAAAGCAGTAGTAGTAATAAAGCAGTAGTAAAGAGGATAAAGCAGTAGTAAAGAGGATAAAGCAGTTTTAGTAATAAAGCAGTAGTAAAGATGATAAAGCAGTAGTAAAGAGGATAAAGCAGTAGTAGTAATAAAGCAGTAGTAGTAAAAAAACAGTAGTAGTAATAAAGCAGAAGTAAAGAGGATAAAGCAGTAGTAAAGAGAATAAAGCAGTAGTAGTAATAAAGCAGTAGTAAAGAGGATAAAGCAGTAGTAAAGAGGATAACGCTGTAGTAGTAATAAAGCAGTAGTAGTAATAAAGCAGTAGTAAAGAGGATAAAGCAGTAGTATAGAGGATAAAGCAGTAGTAAAGAGGATAAAGCAGTAGTGAAGAGGATAAAGCTGTAGTAGTAATAAAGCAGTAGTAGTAATAAAGCAGTGGTAAAGAGGATAAAGCAGTAGTAATAATAAAGCAGTAGTAAAGAGGATAAAGCAGTAATAAAGAGGATAAAGCAGTAGTAGTAATAAAGCAGTAGTAAAGAGGATAAAGCAGTAGTAGTAATAAAACAGTAGTAAAGAGGATAAAGCAGTAGTAAAGAGGATAAAGCAGTAGTAGTAATAAAGCAGTAGTAAAGAGGATAAAGCTGTAGTAGTAATAAAGCAGTGGTGAAGAGGATAAAGCAGAAGTAAAGAGGATAAAGCAGTAGTAGTGATAAAGCAGTAGTAAACAGGATAAAGCAGTAGTAAAAAATAAAGCAGTAGTAAAGAGGATAAAGCAGTAGTAGTAATAAAGCAGAAGTATAGAGGATAAAGCAGTAGTAAAGAGGATAAAGCAGTAGTAGTAATAAAGCAGTAGTAGAGAGTATAAAACAGTTGTAGTAATAAAGCAGTAGTAAAGAGGATAAAGCAGTAGTAGTAATAAAGCAGTAGTAAAGAGGATAAAGCAGTAGTAAAGAGGACAAAGCAGTAGTAATAATAAAGCAGTAGTAGTAAAAAAAACAGTAGTAGTAATAAAGCACAAGTAAAGAGGATAAAGCAGTAGTAAAGAGAATAAAGCAGTAGTAGTAATAAAGCAGTAGTAGTAAAGAAACTGTAGTAGTAATAAAGCACAAGTAAAGAGGATAAAGCAGTAGTAAAGAGGATAAAGCAGTAGTAAAGAGGATAAAGCAGTAGTAAAGAGGATAAAGCTGTAGTAGTAATAAAGCAGTAGTAGTAATAAAGCAGTATTAAAGAGGATAAAGCAGTAGTAAAGAGGATAAAGCAGTAGTAAATAGGATAAAGCAGTAGTAGTAATAAAGCAGTAGTAGTAAAAAAACAGTAGTAGTAATAAAGCACAAGTAAAGAGGATAAAGCAGTAGTAAAGAGGATAAAGCAGTAGTAAAGAGGATAAAGCAGTAGTAAAGAGGATAAAGCTGTAGTAGTAATAAAGCAGTAGTAGTAATAAAGCAGTGGTAAAGAGGATAAAGCAGTAGTGAAGAGGATAAAGCAGTAGTAGTAATAAAGCAGTAGTAAAGAGGATAAAGCTGTAGTAGTAATAAAGCAGTGGTGAAGAGGATAAAGCAGAAGTAAAGAGGATAAAGCAGTAGTAGTGATAAAGCAGTAGTAAACAGGATAAAGCAGTAGTAAAAATAAAGCTGTAGTAAAGAGGATAAAGCAGTAGTAGTAATAAAGCAGAAGTATAGAGGATAAAGCAGTAGTAAAGAGGATAAAGCAGTAGTAGTAATAAAGCAGTAGTAAAGAGGATAAAACAGTTGTAGTAATAAAGCAGTAGTAAAGAGGATAAAGCAGTAGTAGTAATTAAGCAGAAGTAAAGAGGATAAAGCAGTAGTAAAGAGGATAAAGCAGTAGTAGTAATAAAGCAGTAGTAAAGAGGATAAAGCAGTAGTAAAGAGGATAAAGCAGTATTAGTAATAAAGTAATAATAAAGAGGATAAAGCAGTAGTAAAGAGGATAAAGCAGTAGTAGTAATAAAGCAGTAGTAAAGAGGATAAAGCAGTATTAGTAACAAAGCAGAAGTAAAGAGTATAAAGCAGTAGAAAATAGGATAAAGCAGTAGTAAAGAGGATAAAGCAGTAGTAGTAATAAAGCAGTAGTAAAGAGGATAAAGCAGTAGTAGTAATAAAGAAGAAGTAAAGAGGATAAAGCAGTAGTAAAGAGGATAAAGCAGTAGTAAAGAGGATAACGCAGTAGTAGTAATAAAGCAGTAGTAAAGAGGATAAAGCAGTAGTAGTAATAAAGTAATAGTAAAGAGGATAAAGCAGTAGTAAAGATGATAAAGCAGTAGTAAAGAGGATAAAGCAGTAGTAGTAATAAAGTAATAATAACGAGGATAAAGCAGAAGTAAAGAGGATAAAGCAGTAGTAGTAATAAAGCAGAAGTAAAGAGGATAAAGCAGTAGTAAAGAGGATAAAGCAGTAGTAAAGATGATAAAGCAGTAGTAAAGAGGATAAAGCAGTAGTAGTAATAAAGTAATAATAAAGAGGATAAAGCAGTAGTAAAGAGGATAAAGCAGTAGTAAAGAGGATAAAGCAGTAGTAGTAATAAAGCAGTAGTAGTAATAAAGTAGTAGTAAAGAGGATAAAGCAGTAGTAGTAATAAAGCAGGAGTAAAGAGGATAAAGCAGTAGTAAAGAGGATAAAGTAGTAGTAGTAATAAAGCAGTAGTAAAGAGGATAAAGCAGTAGTAGTAATAAAGAAGAAGTAAAGAGGATAAAGCAGTAGTAAAGAGGATAAAGCAGTAGTAGTAATAAAGCAGTAGTAGTAAAAAAACAGTAGTAGTAATAAAGCACAAGTAAAGAGGATAAAGCAGTAGTAAAGAGAATAAAGCAGTAGTAGTAATAAAGCAGTAGTAAAGAGTATGAAGCAGTAGTAAAGAGGATAAAGCTGTAGTAGTAATAAAGCAGTAGTAGTATTAAAGCAGTGGTAAAGAGGATAAAGCAGTAGTAAAGAGGATAAAGCAGTAGTAAAGAAAATTAAGCAGTAGTAGTAATAAAGCAGTAGTAGTAATAAAGCAGTGGTAAAGAGGATAAAGCAGTAGTAAAGAGGATAAAGCAGTAGTAAAGAGAATACAGCAGTAGTAAAGAGGATAAAGCAGTAGTAGTAATAAAGCAGTATTAAAGAGGATAAAGCAGTAGTAGTAATAAAGCAGTAGTAAAGAGGATAAAGCAGTAGTAGTAATAAAGCAGTAGTAGTAAAAAAACAGTAGTAGTAATAAAGCACAAGTAAAGAGGATAAAGCAGTAGTAAAGAGAATAAAGCAGTAGTAGTAATAAAGCAGTAGTAGTAAAGAAACTGTAGTAGTAATAAAGCACAAGTAAAGAGGATAAAGCAGTAGTAAAGAGGATAAAGCAGTAGTAAAGAGGATAAAGCTGTAGTAGTAATAAAGCAGTAGTAGTAATAAAGCAGTGGTAAAGAGGATAAAGCAGTAGTAAAGAGGATAAAGCAGTAGTAAAGAGGATAAAGCAGTAGTAGTAATAAAGCAGTATTAAAGAGGATAAAGCAGTAGTAAAGAGGATAAAGCAGTAGTAAATAGGATAAAGCAGTAGTAGTAATAAAGCAGTAGTAGTAAAAAAACAGTAGTAGTAATAAAGCACAAGTAAAGAGGATAAAGCAGTAGTAAAGAGGATAAAGCAGTAGTAAAGAGGATAAAGCTGTAGTAGTAATAAAGCAGTAGTAGTAATAAAGCAGTGGTAAAGAGGATAAAGCAGTAGTGAAGAGGATAAAGCAGTAGTAAAGAGAATAAAGCAGTAGTAAAAAAGGATAAAGCAGTAGTAAAGAGGATAAAGCAGTCGTAGTAATAAAGCAGTAGTAAAGAGGATAAAGCAGTAGTAGTAATAAAGCAGTATTAAAGAGGATAAAGCAGTAGTAAAGAGAATAAAGCAGTAGTAAAAAAGGATAAAGCAGTAGTAAAGAGGATAAAGCAGTCGTAGTAATAAAGCAGTAGTAAAGAGGATAAAGCAGTAGTAGTAATAAAGCAGTATTAAAGAGGATAAAGCAGTAGTAAACAGAGAGGACCACTGTTTAGCAGGCTAGGGACTAGCCAATCACAGGATAGAGTTTTAAACATACAGAGGACCACTGTTTAGCTGGCTAGGGACTAGCCAATCACAGGATAGGGTTTTAAACTCACAGAGGACCACTGTTTATCTCGCTAAAGACTAGCCAATCACAGGATAGAGTTTTAAACACACAGAGGACCACTGTTTATCTGGCTAAAGACTAGCCAATTACAGGATAGGGTTTTAAACACACAGAGGACCGTGTATGCAGTACCTAACACACAGAGTGCACATCCCAAATGGCTCCCTATTTCCTATGAAGTGCACTACTTTAAACCAGGTAGCCTAGCGGTTAGAGCGTTGGGCCAGTAACTGAAAGGTTGTTGGTTTGAATCCCAGAGCCAACAAGGTGGAAAAAAAATCCGTCGATTTGCCCTTGAGCAAGGCACTTAACCCTAATTGCTCCCGTAAGTCGCTCTGGATAAGAGCGTCTGTTAAATGACTCAAATGTCATCCTGCGTTATTATTACCGTCCTCCATTTGTTTTTCTCTCTTTCTTCTGTGGTCTATTGTTGACTTTCCCCTCCCCTTGGCATTTACAGTGCCTTCAGAAAGTATGCACACCCCTTGACTTTTTCCAGATTATATGTTGTTTCTTTTGTCACTGGCCTAGACACAATAAACCAGAATGTCAAAGTGGAATTGTGTTAAGTCAATAAGTATTTAACCCCTTCGTTATGGCAAGCATAAATAAATTCAGGAGTAAAATTCACATAATAAGTTGCATGGACTCTGTGTGTAATAATAGTGTTTAACATTATTTTTGAATGACTACCTCATCTCTGTCCCCCCACACATACAATTATCTATAAGGTCCCTCAGTCGAGCAGTGAATTCCAAACACAGATTCAACCCCAAAGACCAGGGAGGTTTTCCAATGCCTCGCAAAGAAGGGCACCTATTTAACCCTAATTGCTCATGTAAGTCGCAATGGATAAGAGCGTCTGCTAAATAATTAAAATGTAGATACTCCACAATACTAACCTAAATGACAGAGTGAAAAGAAGGTAGCCTGTACAGAATAAAACTAATCCAAAACATGCATCCTGTTTGCAATAAGGCACTAAATTAAAACTGTAAAAATTGTGGCAAAGCAATTAACTTCATGTCCTGAATACAAAGTGTTATGGTTGGGGCAAATCCGACAC
>NW_028159654.1:5000-7500 GCF_964263955.1 Coregonus lavaretus | reverse complement strand
CCTCTAACCCTAACCTTAACCACACTGCTAACCCTAATGCCTCTAACCCTAACCTTAACCACACTGCTAACCCTAATGCCTCTAACCCTAACCTTAACCACACTACTAACCCTAATGCCTCTAACCCTAACCTTAACCACACTGCTAACCCTAATGCCTCTACCCCTAACCACACTGCTAACCCTAATGCCTCTAACCCTAACCTTAACCACACTGCTAACCCTAATGCCTCTAACCCTAACCTTAACCACACTGCTAACCCTAATGCCTCTAACCCTAACCCTAACCACACTGCTAACCCTAATGCCTCTAACCCTAACCTTAACCACACTGCTAACCCTAATGCCTCTAACCCTAACCACACTGCTAACCCTAATGCCTCTACCCCTAACCACACTGCTAACCCTAATGCCTCTAACCCTAACCTTAACCACACTGCTAACCCTAATGCCTCTAACCCTAACCTTAACCACACTGCTAACCCTAATGCCTCTAACCCTAACCCTAACCACACTGCTAACCCTAATGCCTCTAACCCTAACCTTAACCACACTGCTAACCCTAATGCCTCTAACCCTAACCACACTGCTAACCCTAATGCCTCTAACCCTAACCTTAACCACACTGCTAACCCTAATGCCTCTAACCCTCTAACCTTCACCATAATGCTAACCCTAATGCCTCTAACCCTGACCTTCATCATAATGCTAACCCTAATGCCTAACCCTGACCTTAAATTAAGGTACAACACTACTGCCGTTGTATTGTGGAATCTTCGGCCGAAACATTTCATTAAATAGAAATATGATTATGAAAATAAAAATAAATAATGTCTAATAAATAAACAACAACATGTACATGAATGATGGTTCCACTATGTATTACTGTCAGTTATATACAATGTAAATACTTCAGGGAATTAATGTTCATGGGATGCCCCTCAGGCTATGGCAATCATATCTGGCATTAATATTTGCGGTTTCTCCCTCACCCCAGAATAATTCCCAGCTTTATGTTATTAGTAAATGCACAGAAGTTGGGAATTCATTGAGATATTTTCTTGAAAAAATATTATCTTATTTGGGAGTATTTCTCACAGTAGAGGAAAAAGTGCATCTCTGTCTCTACCTCCCCTGTCGTGCAGTGACCACATAGACGCTCCTCTTTGGGTAGCCATTTTCTTTTTGTGTCTCCCCTTTCTCTACAGCCAGTTGGTGGCCGAGCCTGTATTTAGTCTCTGTTTGGTATCTCTGACAGAGTAGAGATATTCTGACCATTTATATTATCTTTTGAGGCCAAATAGCAATTTAGTTTATTCTGTGTTTTGGTTTCATTTTCCCAATTTGTCAAATAGTAGGTTTTAATTTCTTTAACAATCTGATTGATTTCCCTGTGTGTTTTGATAATAGGGTTGTTTAGTGTTTTTAACAGCTGACATAGGGGGACTCTTTTCAGAGTTCAGCTCTTGTGTTTCCAGTGTTTTGAATTGTAAGGATGTTTTGGGGCTTAATTTCAAATGGTGCCAAAATGTCAGTGTCCTTTTCTTTATATTTACAATTAAAGGGAATCGTCCGAGTTCCATTCAGCATGCATTATCTGGTACTTTCTTTTGGATATTTAGGATAATTCTGCAGAATTCAGTATGTAGATTTTCTATTGGGTTTTTCTCCCAATGCTTATAATCGTAATTACAGGTTGGACCCCAAACCTCGCTTCCATATAGTGCAATTGGTAAAATTACACTATTGAATATTTTGCACAAGATTTGGTTGTATTTATGATGGTGTTTGTTCTTCACTGGTTGCCCTTTTCTTGTGGCAACAGGTCACAAATCTTGCTGCTGTGATGGTACGCTGTGGTATTATACCCAGTAGATAAGGGAGTTTATCAAAATGGGGTTTGTTTTCGAATTCTTTGTGGGTCTGTGTAATCTGAGGGAAAAATGTGTCTCTAATATGGTCATACATTTGGCAGGAAGTTAGGAAGTGCAGTTCAGTTTCCACCTCATTTTGTGGGCAGTGTGCACATAGCCTGTCTTCTCTTGAGAGCCAGGTCTGCCTACGGCGGCCTTTCTCAATAGCAAGGCTATGCTCACTGAGTCTGTACATAGTCAAAGCTTTCCTTGATTTTGGGTCAGTCACAGTGGTCAGGTATTCTGCCACTGTGTACTCTCTGTTTAGGGCCAAATAGCATTCTAGTTTGCTCTGTTGTTTTGTTAATTCTTTCCAATGTGTCAAGTAATTATCTTTTTGTTTTCTCATGATTTGGTTGGGTCTAATTGTGTTGCTGTCCTGGGGCTCTGTGGGGTCTGTTTGTGTTTGTGAACAGAGCCCCAGGACCAGCTTGCTTAGGGGACTCTTCTCCAGGTTCATCTCTCTGTAGGTGATGGTTTTGTTATGGAAGGTTTGGGAATCGCTTCCTTTTAAGTGGTTGTAGAATTTAACGGCTGTTTTCTGGATTTGGAAAATTAGCGGGTATCGGCCTAATTCTGCTCTGCATG
>NW_028159655.1:0-83504 GCF_964263955.1 Coregonus lavaretus | reverse complement strand
TCTCCATCTCTTTCTCACCTTCTCTCTCCATCTCTTTCTCTCCTCTCTCTATCTATGTCTATCTTCCTCTCCTTCCTCTCTCTAGCTCACATTCTCTCTCATCTCTCTCTCTCCTTCTCCTCTCCATCTCTCTCCATCTCTCTCTCTCTCTCTCTCTCTCTCTCTCTCTCTCTCTCTCTCTCTCTCTCTCTCTCTCTCTCTCTCCCTCTCTCTCTCTCTCTCTCACTCCCTTTCTTGGCAGCTACATTCCATTAAACCTTCAAAGATAACTGATGACTGCCATACCGAGCTCCTTTTTTAAATGTATTTCTCTATTTTATTTATGATTGGCCTCCCTCTGGATAGGTAGGCGTACGATTTCTAACATAATGTTATATTTCCTGGCCTGTCCTCAATGACACCAAAAAACACAGCCATTCTTTAAAAGCCCAATGCTACCTAGAGGGCAAATAGATGTTGTCCCAGTTCTGGGCTGGCTTGATACTATTCTTAATAATCTCGTTGCTGATACAGGCTGCCTTTTGTTTTCTCAAAAGCAATATTTTCCAGATTTTATGAAAAAGCAATACTCCCGAAATTGAAAAAGGAGGGACTGACATTCTAACATTTCTCATGTAATGTATTTTGGGGTTTTAAGATAGATTGCAAAGGGCTCCACACACCAAACGTTTAATATCCCAGCTATAGCATCTCGTCCTGTATTATATACCTGCTTTTAAAGCCATTGTAGTGAGGGAGACTAGAGGTAGCTTTGGTGCCACAGGTGTCTATAGTAGGCTACACATGATCTTTTTGATGGACATCCATTTGTGAGAAATAAGCAGAGCCAGGTCTTAACCACTAATGGAGTGCTCAGCCAGGTACTAAACCCCATGGAGAGCTCTGGTAGTGTGAATCACAGCATCAAAACAGCTCCTTGATGTGCTTTATCTCAGCTAGGACACAGAGTGAAGCACATCCTGTCTGTCTGTATGTCTGTCATTGGTTCCTTCCCAGCACAAAGGCTTGTGATTCAGCCTCAGATCTTCCATGGTCCCAAGGGGTAATATCACAGAGCCCTTTCCAGTCTTGTTGCACCTCGGGAGGGACACAGCTCCACCGTCCCTCCCCTCCCTTCTGATGGAACTCTATCCCTCTCAGTATCCACTTCAAAGTGGAAGAACACAGAGGCTACTGTGTTTTTGCTGTCAGACCGAACATTACAAGACTTAGGATGGACACGTGTATGATACATGTGAGCAGATATGCCTCCAAACAGATCATATGGAACACAATCTCTTGTGTTCCATATGTCTACTACATTTTAAGGCTTTGAAACCAATGGTTTCTGTATTAGCTCTCTGTCAGCGATCAAGCTCATTAGATATTTGATTAGACTTTTTATCTTGTAGCACTCCAAGTCACTGTTTTCACTCTTTGAAGGAAGCGTGTTTGTTTTTGTCAAGCTCAAGTAGGCCACAATCTCTTTCTTAATGAGCCAGATTGTCCACATTAATATTTCAGTCCTATTTGCAGAGACAATACACACACACACACACATACACACACACACACTCCCCTAACAGTGGTGTAATTTGCAGACCATGGGAGACACCACCACGTCTCGTTCTCTCTCTCATTATCAGACTCCCCAGTCTCTATCAGCCTCATTATCTATCAAAACAACTCAAAACTAGGGGACAATTCACAAACACTCTCTCCACTCTCTCTTGCCCTCCCTCTTTCCGTCTGTCTCCCCCACTCTTTTGCTCCCTCTTCCCAGCACTCTTTCTCTGTCTCCTCCCCCCTGTCTTGCTGGGCCCTGGGCTGACATAGCATTGTCACAGAAGTAAACATGATCTTGAATCTCAGCATGCTGGCTGCTGAGTCATCTCAGTGTAGAGCAGGATAGGGAGGAGCTGCCATATACAGAACATACAGTACACACAGGTGCACAACCATGATTAATATTCCATCCACAGTTTGGCAGATAAATCACACTCAGGCCTCACTGCGTTTTGTCTTTTCAGCATTTAAGCCATGCTCTGAGTAAACATTCCACCTGTGTATACGGCAGACATACTTGGTGTAGCTGACATGGCCATGTTCTCCTCTTCTTTCCCCTCTCTCTTCTTCCTCCTTTCCTCTCCTCTCTCCTCAGTCTTTAGAACAGTGGTATTCAAACTTTTTAAGCGGGGACCGTATTTTTTTCCACCAGGATTTCTGGGGACCCCGTTTTTTTCCCCCAAGACTTTCTCGCGACCCCACCCCAAATCTAATGACACAACCTTAAAATCGGTCAATTTAGATTTTTACATCAACAAATAACCTTAAATTCATAGCAAAATTAATCTCTTATCAAAATGAAAAGAAACTAATTAATATATTTACTTAATAAAATTATCTTTCTCAAAAATGTTTGTGTATTGTCCCATACATTAAGCTGTACTCTTAATTTTTTGTTCATAATATTAGTTTTTCTTGTTTTATTTATTTTGAACCCGACTTTGAATACCACTGCTTTTTAAGCTCCATGGCCCCTCTCTCATTGGGATTCTGAGCCTGTGTGGTGTTATTTAAGCAATAAGGCCAGAGGGGGTGTGGTATATGGCCAATATACCACGGCTAAGGGCTGTTCTTAGGCACGACACAACGTGGAGTGCCTGGACACAGTCCTTAGCCATGGTATATTGGCCATATATCACAAACCCCCGAGGTGCCTTATTGCTATTATAAACTAGTTACCAACGTAATTAGAGCAGTAAAACAAAATGTTTTGTCATACCCGTGGTATACGGTCTGATATACCATGGCTGTCAGCCAATCAGCATTCAGGGCTCGAACCACCCAGTTTATAATACCAATTATATTAAGGGTGTCAAGCGCTATATGCCTGGAATGTGCCTTTAGCTGCTCACACATATTTCTTTCTCTCTCCTGGTGGTCCGTAAAGTCTATAAAACATTTTCAGATGTGTCTGTAGGATTCACATGAGGTGCTATCCCCTCTGTCAGGAGCAAATACTTGAATTGGCTCATTTGTGCTGGAGAAATTGGAAAATTGGACTGTGCTGTCTGACACAAGCAGAGGGAGAAAAAGTTGTAGAGATTGAGGGGTGGAGAAGAGGGGAGGGAGAACATGTGCGTGCGTGAGTGTGTTGGCTGAATAGTCCCCTGTAGCTCAGTTGGTAGAGCATGGCGCTTGCAACGCCAGGGTTGTGGGTTCGTTTCCCACGGGGGGCCAGTATGAAAATGTATGCACTCACTAACTGTAAGTCGCTCTGGATAAGAGCGTCTGCTAAATGACTAAAATGTAAATGTAATGAATAGATGGGAAATCTTTGGGAAGCCAGGGGCTCTGGTCACTCGTTTATCTGCCTCCTTCCTTCACGTTGATGGCTGTTGTTCTAAAGGGATAAAGTGTGGCGGTGGATAAACGCAGTCTGTCAGTCAAAGCCAGCATAGTGATGGATGGAGGCGCCAGGCCAATATAGCACTCTCTACACCCCTGAGAGGCCACACAGAGGATCTAGAATCATGATACATCAACATGCCACCTGCATAGGTCTCATGATTAATCACATAGACCCATTCATGTTTGGGTAATGTTTTCCTTCCTCTCATGCAAGATATTAATATATGTAGAGTACAGAGTCCAGGTGGACCTTCTCACTTCAGCAAACAAAGGAAAGGAGGGGTGCTCAACAACAATGACAACAGTGGAGGCTGGTGGGAGGAGCTATAGGAGGACAGGCTCATTTTAATAGCTGGAATGGAATCAATGGAACAGAGTCAAACGTGGTTTCCATATGTCTGATCTGTTTGATACTGTTCCATTAATTCCATTCCAACCATTACAATGGGCCCATCCTCCTATAGCCCCTCCCACCAGCCTCCACTGAATGACTCCTCCATGCTTACGGTGGGAACTACACATGCGGAGATCATCCGTTCACCCACACCGCGTCTCATAAAGACACAGCAGTTTGAACCAAAAATCTCACATTTGGACACCAGACCAAAGGACAAATCTCCACCAGTCTAATGTCAATTGCTCTTGTTTCTTGGCCCAAGCAGGTCTCTTCTTCTTATTGGTGTCCTTTAGTAGTGGTTTCTTTGCAGCAATTCGACCATGAAGGCCTGATTCACACAGTCCCCTCTGAACAGTTGATGTTGAGATGTGTTACTTGAACTCTGTGAAGCATTTATTTGGGCTGCAATTTCTGAGGCTGGTAACTCTAATGAACTTATCCTCTGCAGCAAAGGTAACTCTGTGTCTTCCATTCCTGTGGCGGTCCTCATGAGAGTCAGTTTCATCATAGCGCTTGATGGTTTTTGCGACTGCAGTTGAAGAAACGTTCAAAGTTCTTTACATTTTCCAGATTAACTGACCTTCATGTCTTAAAGTAATGATGGACTGTAATTTCTCTTTGCTTATTTGAGCTGTTCTTGCCATAATATGGACTTGGTCTTTTACCAAATAGGGCTATCTTCTGTATACCCCCCCCCCCCCCCCCACCTTGTCACAACACAACTGATTGGCTCAAACGCATTAAGAAGGAAATAAATTCCACAAATTAACTTTTAAGAAGGCACACCTGTTAATTGAAATGCATTCCAGGTGACTACCTCATGAAGCTGGTTGAGAGAATGCCAAGAGTGTGCAAAGCTGTCATCAAGGCAAAGGGTGGCTATTTGAAAAATCTCAAATATAAAATATATTTTGATTTGTTTAACACTTTCTTGGTTACTACATGATTCCATATGTGTTATTTCATAGTTTTGATGTCTTCACTATTATTCTACAATGTAAAAAATTGTACAAATCAAGAAAAACCCTTGAATGAGTAGGTGTGTCCAAACTTTTGACTTGTACTGTACATACTGTAGGGTATGGATGTGGGTGCGTGCATGCTTGATCAGTTGGCCCCATGATGGAGTGAAGTCAAATATACAATTATTAGAATATCTCGCCAGAATAAGTCACGCTCACAGTCTTTGTCACTTGTCTCAGTTTCTAGACATATACTGACACCAAAACATGTCACTCTGTGTGATACAAATTATATTTTTTGCTGTGTTTTGTTTGTGCTCATAACAATGCCATAATTTCCCTGGATAGGTGCTTTTGTAATTGACGTGGCTATTAGTTATAATCTCAGTGAGGCTCTTTAGTAATTACTGCTCTGCTCTGGGAGTCACCAGTGAGAGGGTGTCCTGAGCTTTGGATCCACTCTGAGCCCGGACAATGAGGAAATGAAAACTAGGGGAAACAAATTGGTTAACGTTGTTAAAACACTCTGAATGTAGATTAAATGTCATTATGTGTATCTCCCTGAGCACAGAGACAGGCTCAAATGATTGGCCAGCCCTTGCCTGCGTCCACCACAGCTCAGGATGTCAGCTGATTGGCTGTAATGAGTGGTCCGGGTCACTTCCTGTCACCACTGTTCTATCAGTCCCAGATGCCGTGGGAGGAGGGGTTATTTTTAGTGTGACGTTGACCTGCTCCAATGGTTAGCACGTTCAAACCATCTCTGACCTTCTCCGGGGGTCTGGCTGCTGCTCTATCTTTTGGAGATTTGTGATAATGGACACCTGTGAGGAGCAGTGGGGGCTCCCTCCCTGTTCAAAGCATTCTGGGGAAAAACATGGTTGTTTTGGGTTGAAATGGAACATACAGTCTTTACTGTGCACCTACTACCCTGTTTTTAAACTAGAGGAATGGAGAGATGGTGTTACAGACCCCTAAGGCCATGAAACAAGGCAGATTTCCTCCCCTGTCCTTTCTCTCTAGAATTATAGCTCTCTTCTACCCAGGTTGTTTTTATTTGCTGCTGATTTTGGTGTGCAGATCGGGGGTCCCAGAGTGTTCCCTGCACTGTGTGTGGTGTGCGTGTGTGTGTCATTGCGTCCCAGTCAAGACATCTCTCTCTCGCTCGCTCTCTCTCTGTCTTAGGCGTTATGTTATTGGAATGAACACTGTGTAGTGGGTGTTTTTCTGCTGACCATGGGACATTTCGTAGGAGATAGAAAAACACTGTGTCACGGATTCAGCCGAGGCTGCTCCTCCTCTTTGCAGTTGTATTTGATTGACTCTCCTGCGTTTTCCGAGGTGTTGGGGCTTCCCTGGTTAACATCTCATGACCCCAACATTTCATGGCAACAGAGGGCTCTCAAGGGATGGTCTGATCAGTGTGTCGGGCGGTGTGTAGGTGTTTCCGTAGGGGCAACGACGGTGGAAAGTCCGAACCAAATTCCCACAATGCACATTCCTCCTGAGTATGCCGATTTGGCACTCGCCTTCTGTAAAAAGAAGGCGACTCAATTACCACCTCATCGACAGGGGGATTGTGCGATAGACCTCCAGGTAGGTGCTGCGCTTCCTCGTAGTCATGTGTATCCTCTGTCTCAGGAGGAGACGGCAGTTATGGAGACATATGTCACCGAATCTCTGAGACAGGGATACATACGGCCGTCCACTTCCCCTGCGTCCTCTGGTTTCTTTTTTGTGAAGAAGAAGGATGGGGGTTTACGCCCGTGTATTGATTACCGTGGTCTCAATCAGATTACAATCAAATACAGCTATCCTCTCCCTCTGATTGCTAGTATGACGGAGTCATTACACGAGGTGCGATTCTTCACAAAATTGGATCTCAGGAGCGCTTACAACCTGGTGCGCATTAGGGAAGGAGATGAGTGGAAGACAGCATTCAGTACCACCTCGGGTCACTATGAGTACCTCATCATGCCATACGGTTTAATGAATGCTCCTTCAGTCTTCCAATCATTTGTGGACGAGATTTTCCGGGATTTGCATGGAAAGGGTGTAGTGGTGTATATTGATGACATTCTAATATACTCCGCTACACGAGCCGAGCATGTGTCCCTGGTGCGTCGGGTGCTGGGTAGACTGTTGGAGCATGACCTGTTTGTGAAGGCGGAGAAGTGTCTGTTTTTCCAGGAGTCCATCTCCTTCCTGGGACATCGGTTGTCCGCGTCAGGGGTGGAGATGGAGATTGACCGCGTTTCAGCCGTGCGTAATTGGCAGACTCCCACTACGGTGAAGGAGGTGCAGCGGTTTTTTGCCAATTACTACCGGAGGTTTATCCGGGGCTTTGGACAGGTAGCAGCTCCCATCACCTCCCTGCTAAAGGGGGGCCCGGTGCGTTTGCAGTGGTCGGCTGAGGCGGACAGGGCATTTAGACATCTGAAGGACCTGTTCACCTCGGTTCCGGTGCTGGCACATCCGGATCCCTCTTTGGCGTTCCAAGTTAAGGTGGATGCGTCCGAGGTGGGGATAGGTGCTATACTGTCTCAGCGCTCGGGCACGCCTCCAAAACTCCGCCCCAAGCGAGGAGACTGAACCCTCGTCAGGCTAGGTGGGCCATGTTTCTTGCCCGGTTTGTATTTAAGCTCACTTATTTACCAGGGTCACAGAACGCTAAGGCAGACGCCCTGTCCCGACGATATGACACAGAGGAGAGGTCCATTGAGCCCACTTCCATACTTCCGGAGTCTTGTCTAGTGGCACCGGTGGTGTGGGAGGTCGATGCGGAAATCGAGCGGGCGTTACGTGCCGACCCTACTCCCCCAGAGTGTCCAGAGGGGCGGAGGTACGTGCCGCTCGAGGTCCGTGATCGACTGATATATTGGGCTCACACGTCACCCTCCTCTGGTCATCCTGGTATTGGTCGGACGGTGCACTGCCTTAGCGGGAAGTACTGGTGGCCCACCTTAGCTAGGGACGTGAGGGTTTACGTTTCTTCCTGCTCGGTGTGCGCCCAGTGTAAGGCGCCTAGACACCTGCCCAGAGGGAAGTTACAACCTCTACCCGTTCCACAACGGCCGTGGTCTCACCTATCGGTGGATTTTGTCACGGACCTTCCCCCCTCCCAGGGGAATACCACGATCTTGGTCGTTATGGATCGGTTTTCTAAGGTCTGCCATCTCATTCCTATGCCAGGTCTTCCTACAGCCCTACAAACGGCCAACTCCCTGTTTACTCACGTCTTCCGGCCCTACGGGGTGCCTGAGGATATAGTGTCTGATCGGGGTCCCCAGTTCACCTTTAGAGTCTGGAGGGCGTTTATGGAACGTTTGGGGGTCACGATTAGCCTTACCTCGGGTTTTCACCCTGAGAGTAATGGGCAGGTGGAGAGAGTAAACCAGGATGTGGGTAGGTTTCTGAGGTCCTATCGCCAGGACCGGCAGGAGGAGTGGTCGGGGTATATCCCCTGGGCAGAGATAGCCCAAAACTCACTCCGCCACTCCTCCACTAATCTTACGCCTTTTCAGTGTGTGTTGGGTTATCAGCCGGTCCTGGCACCCTGGCATCAGAGCCAGATCGAAGCTCCTGCGGTGGATGAGTGGTTTCGGCGCTCGGAGGAAACATGGAACGCTGCGCATGTCCATCAGACGGCAAAAGGCGAGCGCCGATCGCCACCGCAGTGAGGGTCCGGTTTATGCACCGGGAGATCGGGTCTAGCTCTCGACCCGAAACCTGCCCCTTCGCCTGCCCTGCCGGAAGCTGGGTCGGCGGTTTGTGGGGCCATTTAAAGTCCTGAGGAGATTGAACGAGGTATGTTATAGGTTACAACTGCCCATTAATTACCGCATTAACCCCTCGTTCCATGTGTCTCTCCTCAGGCCGGTGGTAGCTGGTCCACTCCAGGAGAATGAGATACGAGAGGCCCCTCCGCCCCCACTAGACATCGAGGGGGCTCCGGCATACTCAGTCCGTTCCATCGTGGATTTGAGGCGTCGCATGGGGGGTCTGCAGTATCTCGTGGAGTGGGAGGGGTACGGTCCGGAGGAACGGTGCTGGGTCCCTAGGAGGGACATCCTAGATCCCTCCCTGTTGAGGGATTTCCACCGGAGTCATCCGACTCGCCCTGCTCCGCGTCCTTCTGGCCGTCCCCGAGGCCGCGGTCGGCGCACGGCTGGAGCCGCGCGTCAAGGGGGGGGTACTGTCACGGATTCAGCCGAGGCTGCTCCTCCTCCTTGCTCGGGCAGGTTTCGGCGTTTATCGTCCCCGGAGTACTAGCTGCTGCCGATCGATGTTTCGGTGTTTGTCTTGTTTAGTCTTTATTGTTTACACCTGTTCCCCATTATGTTTGATTGTATTCCCTATAATTACCCCTGTCTCTCATTTGGTATTTTGTGTGTTATTGTTTGTTGTCATTCCGGCAGTTCGTGTATGTACGGGTCTTTGTGCTATCCTCCCTGTTTTGGAGGTTTGTTGTTGTGTACGTTGATTTTACTGTGTTCAGTAAATAACGTTGCCAGCCACTCTGTGTCCTGCTTTTGACTTCGCTACCGCATACACGTCGCGTGACACACTGAGAGAGCGAGAAAGAGAGAGAGAAGAGATACAGCACAGTAAAGTCTGAATATATCAAGACGATTGTTTGCTATCTATCTGGGTGAAAATAATATTCTGTCATGGTTTCCCCTTTTCTACAGGTTTAAAAATATTCTGCAGGGCAGGAATGAAGAGGATTTAGAGAATATATATTTGTTTATCATTGTATTTCCCTCTGCATTGTCATGCTCAATGACTGCTGTTCCTCCCCATCCACTGCTGTGCTGTTCCCTGTGTGTTTCAGTAAATCCATATGGAATTGATTTTCCACTGGGCACACACTGGTTGAATCAACGTTGTTTCCACGTCATTTCAATGAACTTACATTGAACCAACGTGGAATTGACGTTGAATTGACGTCTGTGCCCAGTAGGATGTGTGAGCAGACCTGTCCTCTGTAACAGCTCACCGTGACCTTTGAGTTAATAGAGCCTGGGATCACAGCTCACACACACACACACACACACACACACACACACACACACACACACACACACACACACACACAGGAGTGCAGGAGTGCAGGAGAGCAGGAGACAGGCCTGACACAAACCTGCTTGCTCTCCGTAAGCCTGTGCATATTTGTCCATGCTTTTCAAGGAACTAGGAGAGGAAAATACCTTTCATTTAAACACGTTTGCATTCACTCAGGAATGTCAACAACCAGTCCCCTGGTTCCTTTATTTGTGTTTGATTATGTGTGTGTATGTGATCCACGAAAGGGAGAGAGAGAGTGTGTGTATGTCTGTGTGCGTGCATATGTGTGTGCATGTGTGCGTGTGTGCGTGCATGTGTGTATGTCTGTGTGTGTGTGTATACGTCCCATATTTCTTGACTTAATTGCAGCATGGTATTGAATAATGATGACACAGGGGTGACATCAGTCATTGAAGGGAAAATAGCATGGCATGGCATGGCTTGGACCATAGGGTGTCAGGTCTGTCCTTCAGTGGTATGATATACTGGTGACACACTGTACCTGGTCGTACTCTGTGTACTCTGTGTCCAGGACTCCTCCCTCTCACCCCTCTCTATACTGCTGCTAAACCAATGGTCACCAGCCCTAGTCATGGTGAATAACAGGGTGTGCAGGCTTTTGTTCTAGCCCAGCACTAAAAACACCCGATTCAGCTTAACAAGCTCTTGCAGCTCTCCAGGATCTCTCATAGCCTTGTGAATCACACTATGACCCACAGCACAGCACATAGTGTTCCAGTCAAATATGCATCACAGTAAACTAAGACCAAACACTAATGAAATAGGATCATTCAGGGGTCAGATTGCCCTCTGTGTGTTCCATTGGGCCTTTGTCTATGTACAGTATGTCCATCCTGGTTGCTGAGGTGCTCTAGTATTCTGTGTGCAGTGTTTGAAGGTTGTATCTTCTTGTCTGAGATGAGTATGGAGAATGTGTCGCCACCCGCCACTTCTCTTCTGGGCTGAATGCAAAGCGACCAGTGATCCACAGCCCTCAATACGGAGAGGTTCAAATATGTAAGACCCTGCCATGCAACCTGCTCTCCCTTATTTAGGAAATGATGTCTCCACTGACTCAGCTAGCACTCTGTGTGTGTGTGTGTGTGTGTGTGTGTGTGTGTGTGTGTGCGCATGTACTGTAGAGCTGCAATGCCGCTATTATTGCTATCAGTTATTATCTGACTAAAGAAGCTGATGGTATTAGGGTCCAGTTTGCTCTGTTCTAAATTCAAAAACACATACTGTACTATGGACTCTACAGTGGGGTCCAGAATTATTTGATCCCTTGATAAAGATGAGCAGGTTTTTGGCTAAAATGCCCTGATACTTGGTAACGTTCATGATGCCGTTGACCTTAACAAGGGCCTCAGGACCAGTGGAAGCAAAATAGCCCCATAACATCAACGATCCCCCACCGTATTTTACAGTAGGGATGATTTATTCTGTGTATACATTGTTCTTTCGAACTCCAAATCGACCATTGGTGTGTAGTGCCAAAGAGCTCTATTTTCATGTAATCTGACCATAGCACCGCCTAGAGTTTGCTAAACGGCATTGGCACTTGGATTGGAACCGGTGCTATGGTCTTATGAGACGAAAATAGAGGTCTTTGACCACACATATCTCAGCCATCTCAGTCTCCGGAATTTAACCCCATATTTTAATTGAAGAGGGCAGTCCATAAGCACAGAAGAAGGATATCAAGGATCTGGAAATATTCTGTATGGAGGAATCGTCTAAGGTCCCTCCCAATATGTTCTCCAATATCCTAAAACATTGTAGAAAAAGGCTCAGTGTCGTTATCCTCACAAGGGGAGGGTGCTGGGATATGGATCCCATGTTTTCAACTCATTTAGACCCTATCCTTTTAGTGATGTTTTTATTACTTCTTCATTAAAATCTCTTTCTCTGAGCAATTGTATTAGTATAAAATAATATCATTTTTTCATTTATTTGAAGCATACAATCATTTATTTTATACTTTTTTGCTCATCTTCATCAAGGCATCCAATAATTTTGGACCCCATAGTATATTAGGAGACCACAGAATTGTTTACGCCTCAAATAGATCAAAGAAGGCGATGCACCCTGCTTTATGTAAGGATTAAAGAAGCGTGGAAAATGCAACTGGTATAATATTGACGGTGTTGATATTGTGAGAAAGTGCCAGGAAATGGATTTTGGCAGGCGCAGAATGTGTTCCCCTACAGCATTTCTCTCCACAGCTTTTATGTAAACACACACACACACTCCAGAAGAAGGGAGCTTCACCTTCACACGATAGACTGTGGAGAATGAGAGAGGGGCCTGCCATGCATGCGTGTGTGTGTGTGTGTGTCTTGCTGCACTGAGGCATTGCATTCAACTTGTCATCTTAAACAATAGGAAGGAAATATATTTCATTCTTGCCAGGCTGAAATGGACACACACAAACCCTGTCATTCTACAGTGAAGCACCGCACTTCACTCTCTCACACACACACACACATACACGTACCACAACCCCCACTTGATTTAGTGATGATTCTGATTCTGTGAGGCACAGTTGAGGATGATGGAGTGTGTGTCTCTGTGGTTCTTTATCATATTAGAGAGAGAGATCCCATCTGAAACACACACAAAGATCCTGGTGATGATGATGTAGCTGTGTGGTTGTGTATCATGTTTGAGGAAGCTGATCCTTCCCTTAACACATTAGGAAATGCTGAAGGATCTCTCTTCCCTGAATAAGGACCCTGTATCTCTGAGTAGGACACACGCTACATCCTTAATCCCACCCACCGGATGTGCGTGTACGCATGTATGTGTATGTTTGTGTGTGTGTGTATGTGTGTGCGTCCGTGTGTAGCACATGGAGATGTGTGAAACATACTCCTCAGCCTTAAATGTCCACGTTTGCGCCGCCTCATTAGCTAGCTTGTGGCGCAACCGGTAGAGACGCTTGAGGGAGGACGGTCACGTGTGTTTGTGAAGCAGAGGTCCTGGGTTTGAGACAGGTATGTGCCAAATCGGGAGGAAGTGGTACTTACTAAGCAAGCAGTGTGACGTCCTTTACACGTGCGTGCGTGCATGCATACGTGCGTGCATGTGTGTGTGAACTTTGCCTGATGCATATCACCATGACAACCGGCCTAATAGAGAGGAACATGTTGGTTGTGCTATATGTGCGTGTGTGTTTATGAAAGAGAGAGAGATAGAAAGGGGGGATCTAACAAGCTTCCCTGGGTCTATCTGTACATCTTTCCAGTCTTGAGTGGGCTATTTGTGCTGATTATGTTAACAGCAGGCTAACTAAGCTACAGTACTAGTCCTCTATCTGTCTGGATCAGTGTGTCTGTGACTGAGAGCAGAATGGATGACTTACAACCCATATTGACACTGTTCAGCCCTAGAAGGTCCATGGATGGTCCAGGGTGTGTCTTTATGCAGGTATATGGGAAGAAATAAACTATAAATAATCTATAACCAATGTTTTACCTTTGACCTAATTACATATTTCATTTCTACATGTAGGCCGTATTTGGCAGCTAAAAGCTGAATTGCAGTACACAACACATACAAGTAAACAAAAAAATTATATAACATCGCTTGAAACGTAAAACAAACAAGCATTAAGTCTCTAACTTCAGAGGGTGCCTGCGTTTGGTGAAGGCATCTACCCGTATTCTGCTGGCAGCCGACTTGGATGGCAGCTGAGTTGGAGGTTAGGGACAGGGTTGGTGATGGTAATGATGGTGGTGATGGAGTTAGCTCGCTGGAGTTGTTCTCAGACAAGACGTTGTTCTCGTCATTCCTCAGCTCCCTCTGTAGCTACTGGACGACTCCTCCACCATCGATGTGTAGCACCCACTTGGGCAGGGACGGCCTGTTCAATAGGGCGATATGGGCGACGCACTGCCAAACGGGAAAAGGAAGGGATTTTTTTTCTAATCAATTATATCACGGCAACAGTAGTTATCAGTGTTGTAATCTGATCTGACTGCCACTAAATGTCAAATCAGGCTAAAGTCGTGCTTCAAATGGCCCCGCCCGTTTTTGGGCGATTTCAGTCAGGTTGAAAATCGCCCAGAAGTCTCTCATAGCCTGTCATGTAAAATCTATTTTTTTCAAATTTCAAAGCTTTCAATACATTCTCTATGGGTGTCTGTGGGCTTGCACTTACGCGCTTTCGTCATACGTGACGTAACCATGAACGTAACTAAGCAAATAGCGGCTAGCAGCGTCTCTTTGCGACCTGCAGTGTGGCGTTATTTTATGTTTTTAATTTGTACACTTAGTGGCGTTATTTTATGTTTTTAATTTGTACACTTAGTTTACAAACATTCTGCCAACCATGGATTTCGAGTGGTGGGTTTTGGACTGATCTTGTTGATCGTGTACATACCCGCTACGAACGGACTAAATAATGAAAACGTTGCTGGCAGCGGAATCCAATACAGCTGGGAGACTTGGCTGGATGACAGAGTCCCGGACAGAGAAGTGGAGCCGGCCGGCTTCACCCTGGTCGGAGCGGACCTCGATCTGACAGTCACAGGGAAAATCGATCCTGGTAAGAGAGCGACTCTGTACCCCCGAGCCCCGACATTGAACTGCTTTCTGTGTCACTGTGACCTTACTATCTGCCCCGTGAGTTCCCCCAATTGTTTGTTACCGTTGTGTACTGTTGATAATCACAAGTTTACTGGAGAACTGAGACCAAGTAGAGACTTTGGACAGGGTGGATATGGTATAATAAAGGCAGTTTATTCAGAGGTAAAGATATCTGGAATCGCGTGCACGGACTCGTTCGTCAAACTCTTAGGGAGCTATCTGAAGAGAGCCCCGAAAACATTGTGTGCTGACATTTTATACAATAAATGATGTAGGTTGAATCTAGTAGTTCTGATCTTCTGATTGGTCCTGATGAGTTGGGCGAGGTCCCCTCCACTGTTGCATTGGCTCTGAGTCGGGTTCTCTGTCTTCAAATGTTCAGCCTAAAGAGAGGGGATTTTTGTGTGTGTGTGTGTGTGTGTTTAACAGTGATGATGTGTGTGTGTGTGTGTGTGTTTAACAGTGATGATGTGTGTGTGTGTGTGTGTTATCAGTGATGATGATGTGTGTGTGTGTGTGTGTGTGTCCTCAGAGCAAGAACTCGTGAGTTGGAAGAACTGAGAGACCTATGGCGTGGGTGTTGTCCTTGGCCACCTGCTGACAAGGCTGACAAGATAGGACTCTTTTGTCCATTGTTATAGGATAGGAACAGCATTGATTGAAAACAAACGCCCAACACAAAATGGGTCATGCACAAGATTTTAGTCAGACCAAGCTATAACATTATATATTTACTACGACAGTACATTCAACCAAAAGCTAATATAACAAAGGCATCAGAGATTATTCATAATCTGTCACAGAAACTGGAATCCATCTCCCCAGATCAGTCAATAAATGCTTCTGGTATTGACTTATATGCTGCCCCTGTCTTCATGTTGTTGCTGGACATATCTTTTTTAAAATGTGTGTAGGTCACCTAAATCATCAGAAAAATTGCCCCTCCTGAGAATTTTTTCAGGAGCCGCCACTGCACTTGGGTGATGCTTCTTCTGCTGCCGATTCGGGCACTAAAAGCTCACCACACATCAGTCCAATGTATGAAGTCATCCTCAATCAGTGCAGGGCTGTGTATTATTCAAGGGTTCAGAGAAACCCCACAGAGGAGAGAGGAGTCAGAGAGCAGAACACATGCTCTGCAGACATGGTCATTAAGGATGCAATTTGGAGATCCAAGCTATTCCTTAAGAGAGGTGGAAGTTTTACAGATGGATACCTAACACTTTTATTCTCTCTCCCTGTCTTTCTCTCGTTCTCCCTCACAGATGCAGATCTACATGTATAACTCGGATGACTTTGACAGCCTCAGTGCTGCCATACGTCAGAAGAGGATCATTGCAGTGATGTCGGTCTTCTTTCAGGTATTTTAGGCTTGTCACTCAGTGTTTTGATATGACCCTATAGCAATCTATATGGCACATGGAACAATACATTTGCTCACTCTAAATCAATGCACATATCAGAAGTGAAACACAACATTACTGTTTTACCATCACCGCTGGGAAAGAAACACATTAACAAGCTTGGAAAATAAATGTGTGTTTCTTGTGTTGTCCTTGAGCACTGTGTTTATCTGTGCGACTGTATTGGGGCTGTATTGTCTAAGTGGAGATTTAAATGTTGGTTGGCATGAGTGTGTGGAACTGTTGAGCTAGCAGTGGGCGGTGTCATTGTCAACTCCATCACTCTGAATTGGCAGGATTAAAAGTTAATTTGATGCCATCGATTGCGTAAGTGGGCTTTTACTTGGCCCGTTACCTTTCCTTTAATACTCCCTTACACACACCGAGAGACATACACACTCACCCACACATGCACACCAACGTTTGCTTGGACCTCTTAGGTCCAGATTGGGCATTATTTACGTCCACTGAATTACAATGACTGTCTTCCTACTCTCCCCTTCTCCCTTGCTGTCTCTCTCTCCATCTTTCTCTCAACCCTCAATAACTTGTTCTAATGCAAATATGAGTATGTGTGGGTGCACTCTTAATAATGGCTTTTTTCTATCTTTGATCTCCTCAAACTCAAACACTTGCTCCTGTCTCAAAAAGTAACCTCCACCTGTGTGGGTGGGCATGTGTCTGCATGTGTAAACTGCATGTAACAACACCATGTCGAATACAGAGCACAGGGAAATGGAAAGACATTGTCACACTCTCCATAAACCCCTGAAGATAGCAGACATAACGTTGTCTGCTATAGAGGAGTATGTGTACCCCTGAACTTAGGGCGGGTGGCGAGAGCACACAGTAATAAACACGCGCACACACACACACACACACACACAAACACACACACACACACACACACACACACACACACACACACAGTGATCCTCCAAACTGATTGTCAGAGAGCCAGTATCTGGCAGGCCTGGAGAGTGGATGTATCCCTCGGGGGTGGTTATCGTGAAGAGGTATCCTGTTAAAAAGTGAGGCATCCCTCTTTGGTGATAACCGTAAAGCTCCTCTCCTCCCCTCTCCTCTGTCTGCCAAGTTACACATCCCCACCAGGCCGCTTATCCACACAATACCAGGAAAAACGACCTCGCCTGATTACAGAGAATAAATAAATTCACAAAATAACTACAGCAATGTACCAATCAAGTGACCCCTTCAAGGAGTATGTCATATTCATGTGTGTGTACTGTATATACACTGAGTGTACAAAACATTATGAACTTTCTATGACATAGACTGACCAGGTGAAAGCTATGATCGCTTATTGATGTCACTTGTTAAATCCACTTCAAGCAGTGTAGATGAAGGGGAGGAGACAGCTTACAGAAGGATTTTTAAGCCTTGAGACAATTGAGATATGGATTGTGTATGTGTGCCATAAAGAGGGTGAATGGGCAAGACAAAATATTTAAGTGCCTTTGAACAGAGTTTGGTAGTAGGTGCCAGGTGCACTGTTAAGAACTGCAACTCTGCTGGGTTTTTCACGCTCAACAGTTTCCCGTGTGTATCAAGAATGGTTCACCACCCAAAGGACATCCAGCCAACTTGGCACAATTGTGGGAAGTGTTGGAGTCAACATGGGCCAACACCCCTGTGGAACACTTTCAACACCTTGTAAAGTCCATGCCCCGACGAATTGAGGCTGTTCTGAGGGGAAAAGGGGGTGCAAAACATTATTAGGAAGGTGTTCCACTCAGTGTACATCTCTCTGTGTGTGTCTCAGTCAGTGTGTGTGTGTTTGTGTGTTTGGTATTTGGTATTTTATTAGGATCCCCATTAGCTGTTGCAAAAGCAGCAGCTACTCTTCCTGGGGTCCACACAAAACATGAAAAATGACATAATACAGAACATTAATAGACAAGAACAGCTCAAGGACAGAACTACATTAATTTAAAAAAAGGCACACGTAGCCTACATATCAATACATACACACAAACTATCTAGGTCAAATAGGGGAGAGGAGTTGTGCCGTGAGGTGTTGTGTGTTTGTGTGTGTGTATGTTTGTGTGTGGTGATTAGATTGCTCTCCTCTCTCTGTGGCATGTATTAATTAAATGATGTCTGTTGCCATACAGGACAAATTGGCCCTATCGGCCCATGTGAGCTCAGGGCTGCGGCTCCCATTGCTTTTGCGGCCCACTCTCGTGCTGTGCCCAGCCCCCTGATTTAAATAGATTGTAGCAGTAACATCTATCATTACAGTTTTATTGGCTTATTTACAGTCCACATGCTCAGTGATTCATCATACGGTCATTCAGATAAACCCATGTGTGAGTAGAGTAGACCAGACCCAGCATCGCTCACAGAGGTTTACTACTCACTGGAGCGTGCATTACTATGGCAAAAGGAAGTTTACTTCTGATCAACTCAGCCAAGGTGTACAGTACATTAAGGAGAGGCAGTGTCTTAAATGTCATGGAGCCATAGAAATAATGTGTTGATGGAGGAGTTTTTTGTCTTCTATTTAGGTGACTCTCCATTCCTCAATTACCTCCTAATTATGTTAATTACACTATATGCCAACAGTGCTAAACCCTACAATGCTGCTTCCAATTCAGCAGTGTACTTGCTACTGGAGGAGAAATTAGTTCTAGCTTTTAACAGAGAAACATAACTAATTCAACTTGCTGTAGTTGCATTTAGGCATTTCTTAGTTAAGTGGTAAATTGAGGAGGAGGTGAGGCCTGGTACTATGGTGTACAGATTATGTTTTGGCACTCTAGCCAGGGTTGTTGTTGATGAAGCGGGATGGCCTAGCCACTTTGTCTCTTATTCCTCTCTCTGACACCAGTCGCCCTAGTTACAGAGGGGCATTTCTCAGCTTGAAGAATGGACTGTCCTCAGAAACAAGATGGAGCACTTTAAATTGATATTGGCGCAAAATATGTTTCTGTTACTTCACTAGGTGTGACTTCTCCTCCTTAATTTATCATAGGTGCTATTTTTACATGTGTATAGATATGATAAAGGTCTAAAAAGCCATACGCACACTTGCGAGAAAGTAACACAGCTATTCTTTAGCTCTCACGTCGCTCTGCAGAGATATCCTTGTTTGTCGAACAATCCCCCTCTCTCGGATTCGCCTGCACTGCAATTAAAGCCTCATGGTGCAATGAGCCAAGAGTCTCTTGAAGGTACAGTAGCCTCAGTTACAGTAGTCCTTTATTCTTCACGTAACTGTTTTATGTGACTGTAAGGAGAGACAGAGAGATTAAACAGGGCTTTTGGATAGATGATAGTAAAGGAAAGTCATGGGGAAAGAATCAGGGTTGTTGGATGGATGATAGAGAGATGAGATGTCACGTGGCACTGGACTGATCTTTCCGCCGTGTCATTGTGGTGTGGTGAGTCAGGCTGCCTGTGTGGGGAGAAGAGAGGGACTGTGTTGTGGTACTGGCCATGCAGAGACAGACACAGTGTGTGACCCCATGGATGAGTTCACATGGGACAGAGCTGTGGGCTTTAACAGACAATCATAATAATAAAACTATAATTCCCTTGGTCACACTCTCCATCGCGCTCTCTCTGCCTCCCTCCCTACCTCTTTTTCTCCTATCACCCCGTCTCTATCTTTGAAGCCATCTCTCTCTCCCTCTATCAGTCTCTCTTGGCAGAGAGCTATCTTAGGTAGGCAGATTTGACGCAGGGCTCTGCTTAAATAAAACCCCAGTGCTGCTACAATCATTCAGTGCTCTCTGTGGTCTGCCATCCACCAAAAACATGTTTATTTTAATGTGTTTAAGAATAGCGGGACAGTGGGAGAGAACTCAAAGGAGTGTGATAGATGTGCGATGTCTCACACGGTGAGTGGGTACAGAGGAACAGAGGAAGACAGTAGGGGGTGACGGAGGTGGCTGAAGAATAGACCTGGACTTAGGGGGTAACTGAAGAACAGAGGAGTGCCATGGGAGGGTTAGGAAGAAAGGAAGGTAACAGAGAAGGTTGCCCCTGTAACTGTTTGGTTAGTCTCTGATCCTCCTCACAATGATGTCCTACAGTAGGGGTCTTCCTAGTCTCTCCATGCAGGGAGACAATGAAAAACACCATTGATTGAAGTGTGTTGAAGCTCAGTGTGGGGCTTTGTCCCAATTAGTGTTGAAAAGAGAGGGTATATTACTGGAAACTTTCTAAGTTTACCAGTAAACTACCAGAATTTGTGTATCTTTCAAGGATTTTATGTAATCTATCACAAGACATCAACTGGCCTTTTGGGGTAATTATCTTTGGCCCTCTTTGTGGCCTCATCACATGTAAAATATATGAAATAATTAAATAAGATTCTTTTAAAATAAAATAAATATAATGAAAACATTATCCTAAATATAAACCATCAACTTAGTGAATACAATTGGTGTTTAATGTGAGGGTTTCAGCATGAAATATTCTTTATTTTTTTTACACACTTGTATTTATGTTATAAAAATAATTACATTGAATATGTGTTGTACTTACCTGCAGTATAGTATGATTACTATTCGTGTGTGTAGGGTTATTATTGGCATTGACAATGTGACAACCCATGGTCTGCCTGACTCTCTTGTGTCCGACAACGCAACAACCTTTACCTGTGACTTGTTCCAAGAATTCATGCGGAGAAATGGGATTCGCCATGTCCACAGCGCTCCGTTTCACCCGGCCTCAAACGGCTTAGCGGAGCTGGCTGTGCAGACACTGAAAGTGGGGCTCAAAAGGATGACTGGGGGAACCATCACAACTAAGCTTTCTCGGTTCTTGTTCCAGTACCGCATCACGCCACAAACAACAACAGGACAGGCTCCAGCTGAGATGTTGATGGGCAGAAAGCCAAAAGCTCACCTGGATCTACTGCATCCAGACATCAAAGCACAAGTGGAACGGAAGCAGGAGAAACAAAAAGAGAGACATGACCACCACGCGAGGGAGAGACAGTTAAAACCCAATGACACTGTCTACATCCGCAACTTCACATGCAGCCAACGCTGGTTGTCAGGTATCATTCTGAGTCAGAGTGGTCCAGTCTCCTTTGTGGTCAAACTGACTGATGGTCGAGTCACGCGCAGACACCAAGACCACCTCCGCCTGCGCTATGACAAAGACGACCATGTTTTCAGACGGACCAGCTGTGGGTGGTATTATACAAGTTGAAACCCCACAGGAAACAGTATCTGAAGAACAGGGGCATTCAGTGGTTCCAGCAGAGGGTGATAGACATTCTCTCACAAACACCCAACCCGTTCCTGTGCCTTCAGACCCAGGTCCACTGGGACACGCCTTAGCTGTGTCTCGTGGCACACCAGGAGTACTGTGCAGATCACAGCGTAGTCACAAGCCTCCTGAAAGACTAACTCTGTAGTTGAGACTTGTGTTGTTAGTGTTTGTTTGGAGCAGCAGACCTAGTTGAAAAGAAATAAGGACTGTCATGTTTTTGTTGTTGTTTACAGTTACAGTAACACCAGCAGAAGTTCTACAGTGTTGTTAACCTTATGTTTTCCTTACAGGGGGGGTTTAAATTGAGGGGGGATAAGTGTTATAGTGTGGACACTATATACAGTTGAAGTTGGAAGTTTACATACACCTTAGCCAAATACATTTAAACTCAGTTTTTCACAATTCCTGACATTTAATCCTAGTAAAAAGTCCCTGTCTAAGGTCAGTTAGGATCACCACTTTATTTTAAGAATGTGAATTGTCAGAATAATAGTAGAGACAATGATTTATTTCAGCTTTTATTTCTTTCATCACATTTCCATTGGGTCAGAAGTTTACATACACTCAATTAGTATTTGGTAACATTGCCTTTAAATTGTTTAACTTCGGTCAAACGTTTCGGGTAGCCTTCCACAAGCTTCCCACAATATATTGGGTGAATTTTGGCCCATTCCTCCTGACAGAGCTGGTGTAACTGAGTCAGGTTTGTAGGCCTCCTTGCTCGCATACGCTTTTTCAGTTCTGCCCACAAATATTCTATAGGATTGAGGTCAGGGCTTTGTGATGGCCACTCCAATACCTGACTTTGTTTTCCTTAAGCCATTTTGTCACAACTTTGGAAGGATGCTTGGGGTCATTCTCCATTTGGAAGACCCATTTGCGACCAAGCTTTAACTTCCTGACTGATGTCTTGAAATGTTGCTTCAATATATCCACATAATTTTCCTTCCTCATGATGCCATCTATTTTGTAAAGTGCACCAGTCCCTCCTGCAGCAATGCACCCCCAGAGCATGATGCTGCCACCCCCGTTCATGTTTGGGATGGTGTTCTTCGGCTTGCAAGCGACCCCCTTTTTCCTCCAAACATAACGATGGTCATTATGGCCAAACACGTCTATTTTTGTTTAATCAGACCAGAGTACATTTCTCCAAAAAGTACGATCTTTGTCCCCATGTGCAGTTGCAAACCGTAGTCTGGCTTTTTTATGGCGGTTTTGGAGCAGTGGCTTCTTCCTTGCTGTGCGGCCTTTCAGGTTATGTCGATATAGGATACTTTTGTACCTGTTTCCTCCAACATCTTCACAAGGTCCTTTGCTGTTGTTCTGGGATTGATTTGCACTTTTCACACCAAAGTACGTTCATCTCTAGGAGACAGAATGCTTCTCCTTTCTGAGCAGTATGACGGCTGCGTGGTCCCATGGTGTTTATACTTGCATACTATTGTTTGTACAGATGAACGTGGTACCTTCAGGCGTTTGGAAATTGCTCCCAAGGATGAACCAGACTTGTGGAGGTCTACTATTTTTTTCTGAGGTCTTGGCTGATTTCTTTGGATGTTCCCATGATGTCAAGCAAAGAGGCACTGAGGTTGAAGGTAGGCCTTGAAATACATCCACAGGTACACCTCCAATTGACTTAAATTATGTCAATTAGCCTATCAGAAGCTTCTAAAGCCATGACATCGTTTTCTGGAATTTTCTAAGCTGTTTAAAGGCACAGTCAACTTAGTATATGTAAACTTCTGACCCACTGGAATTGTGATACAGTGAATTATAAGTGAAATAATCTGTCTGTAAACAATTGTTTGAAAAATTACTTGTGTCATGCACAAAGTAGATGTCCTAACCGACTTGCCAAAACTATAGTTTGTTAACAAGAAATTTGTGGAGTGGTTGAAAAACAAGTTTTAATGACTCCAACCTAAGTGTATGTAAACTTCCGACTTTAACTGTATATGCGTAATCACTGCGTGTCCTTACTCAACATTGACAGGAAGTGTTAAATGATATGCAATGTCTAAATCTGGCTTCTCTACGGACTCTGCATGATGAATCATCAATGCTCAGGGTGGGGACAGACAGTCCATCTCAGATTGGAGCACAGTTCAAAGTGCATGTAGATCTATTATCTCATCATGGTAACTTGTTTTCTTGTGACAGGTAGGCCTACATTTGCTGCAGCATAGTCTATAATGTAAAGACCGAATGCGTGTCTAATTTACCCATCTCCATCTGGCTTACGGGGTCACCTTATATTTTAATTGTAAATATATATATTTTTTTTTTATGCAGCTGCAGAGTTTTAAAACAGCCTATCACTCGAATATTGTTGCTTTAAATCAGTGCATGCACGAGCACTCTCTCACAGTCTTTCTCTCTCTCCATCAATTCCATTCAAATTGCATCCAAAATAGATCATCCTGTTCTAGATTGATATATAGACATTTTTACATTTTCCATATGAAGCCCTATATACTGTATAGATGTCCTAGCCTACCTCTTTCAGGTAATATATTCAATGCAGTATTAGCCTTATATTTAGCTAATTAATGATGGGTTATGCATAATAAGCTTCTAACTTATAGCCTCCGTGTCTTGCGCAATACGCACAAACCTGTGCTCCGCTGGACTCTCTCCTTAAAAAACACTCCTTAGCTCTAGGAGTCCCATGCTGGAAAAGCTAGACTAGAATAGTATGCTGGCATTATTTCTTTTAGCATTTCTTATACCAATAGACTATTCGAAGAGGGATGCAAGCTCTTGTTTGCTGAATGTTAAATACAGCAGCCAATAGAAATCACGGGTAGTTTGAAAGAAGAGCGAATGTGTGATGGCGGTAGGCTGTAGCAGTTATTTATTCAGACCCATAACCATGCAATCTTCATGAAGAGAAGTGAAAGCCTTCTGCATCTAATTCTAGTCCTATATTATTCAAGGATATAATTAAAATGATGATGATAAGGACAATGAAACTTATTTCATTTAACTGTTGAAAGCGAGGAAGGAATGAAGCAACAATAGAGAGAGAAATAGCCTACTAGGCCAATAACATTGTGGGAAATATTATCAAATGTATATACAGAACCAGTCAAAAGTTTGGACACACCTACTCATTCAAGGATTTTTCTTTATTCTTACTATTTTATACATTGTAGAATAATAGTGAAGACATCAAAACAATGAAATAACACATATGGAATCATGTAGTAACCAAAAAAGTGTTAAACAAATCAAAATATATTTTAGATTTTAGATTCTTCAAAGTAGCCACCCTTTCCCTTGATGACAGCTTTGCACACTCTTGGCATTCTCTCAACCAGCTTCACCTGGAATGCTTTTCCATCAGTCTTGAAGGAGTTCCCACATATGCTGAGCACTTGTTGGCTGCTTTTCCTTCACTCTGCGGTCCAACTCATCCCAAACCATCTCAATTGGGTTGAGGTCGGGTGATTGTTGAGGCCAGGTCATCTGATGCAGCACTCCATCACTCTCCTTCTTGGTCAAATAGCCCTTACACAGCCTGGAGGTGTGTTGGGTCATTTTCCTGTTGAAAAACATATGATGGTCCCACTAAGCGCAAACCAGATGGGTTCATTGCTCGTGTTTCTTGGCCCAAGCAAGTCTCTTCTTATTATTGGTGTCCTTTAGTAGTGGTTTCTTTGCAGCAATTTTACCATGAAGACCTGATTCACGCAGTCCCCTCTGAACAGTTGATGTTGAGATGTGTCTGTTACTTGAACTCTGTGAAGCATTTATTTGGGCTGCAATCTGAGGTGCAGTTAACTCTAATGAACGTATCCTCTGCAGCAGAGGTAACTCTAAGACTTCCTTTCCTGTGGTGGTCCTCATGAGAGCCAGTTTCATCATAGCGCTTGATGGTTTTTGCGACTGCACTTGAAGAAACTTTCAAAGTTCTTGAAATGTTCCAGATTGATTGATCTTCATGTGTTAAAGTAATGATGGACTGTCGTTTCTCTTTGCTTATTTGAGCTGTTCTTGCCATAATATAGACTTGGTTTTTTACCAAATAAGGCTATCTTCTGTACCACCCCTACCTTGTCACAACACAATTGATTGGCTCTAACGCATTAAGAAGGAAAGAAATTCCACAAATTAACTTTTAAGAAGGCACACCTGTTAATTGAAATGCATTCCAGGTGACTACCTCATGAAGCTGGTTGAGAACATGCCAAGAGTGTGCAAAGCAGTCATCAAGGCAAAGGGTGGCTACTTTGAAGAATCTCAAATATAAAATGTATTTTGATTTGTTTAACACTTTTTTGGTTACTACATGATTCCATATGTGTTATTTCATAGTTTTGATGTCTTCATTTTTATTCTACTATGTATAAGAGGCGCGAATAAGAGGTGTCTCGTGTGCCATACATAAAAAAATATATATAATTTAAAAAATATATATATACAGTGAGGGAAAAAAGTATTTGATCCCCTGCTGATTTTGTACGTTTGCCCACTGACAAAGAAATGATCAGTCTATAATTGTAATGGTAAGTTTATTTGAACAGTGAGAGACAGAATAACAACAAAAAAATCCAGAAAAACGCATGTCAAAAATGTTATGAATTGATTTGCATTTTAATGAGGGAAATAAGTATTTGACCCCTCTGCAAAACATGACTTTGTACTTGGTGGCAAAACCCTTGTTGGCAATTACATTTTAGTCATTTAGCAGACGCTCTTATCCAGAGTGACTTAAAGTTAGTGAGTACATACATTATTTTTTATTTTTCATACTGGCCCCCCGTGGGAATCGAACCCACAACCCTAGCATTGCAAACGCCATGCTCTACCAACTGAGCTACATCCCGGCCATTCCCTCCCCTACCCTGGACGACGCTGGGCCAATTGTGCGCCGCCCCATGGGTCTCCTGGTCGCGGCCGGCTACGACAGAGCCTGGATTCAAACCAGGATCTCTAGTGGCACAGCTAGCCTTAGACCACTGCGCCACTCGGGAGCAATCACAAAGGTCAGACGTTTCTTGTAGTTAGCCACCAGGTTTGCACACATCTCAGGAGGGATTTTGTCCCACTCCTCTTTGCAGATCTTCTCCAAGTCATTAAGGTTTCGAGGCTGACGTTTGGCAACTTGAACATTCAGCTCCCTCCACAGATTTTCTATGGGATTAAGGTCTGGAGACTGGCTAGGCCACTCCAGGACCTTAATGTGCTTCTTCTTGAGCCACTCCTTTGTTGCTTTGGCCGTGTGTTTTGGATCATTGTCATGCTGGAATACCCATCCACGACCCATTTTCAATGCCCTGGCTGAGGGAAGGAGGTTCTCACCCAAGATTTGACGGTACATGGCCCTGTCCATCGTCCCTTTGATGCGGTGAAGTTGTCCTGTCCCCTTAGCAGAAAAACACCCCCAAAGCATAATGTTTCCACCTCCATGTTTGACAGTGGGGATGGTATTCTTGGGGTCATAGGCAGCATTCCTCCTCCTCCAAACACGGCGAGTTGAGTTGATGCCAAAGAGCTCCATTTTGGTCTCATCTGACCACAACACTTTCACCCAGTTCTCCTCTGAATCATTCAGATGTTCATTGGCAAACTTCAGATGGGCATGTATATGTGCTTTCTTGAGCAGGGGGACCTTGCGGGCGCTGCAGGATTTCAGTCCTTCACGGCGTAGTGTGTTACCAATTGTTTTCTTGGTGACTATGGTCCCAGCTGCCTTGAGATCATTGACAAGATCCTCCCGTGTAGTTCTGGGCTGATTCCTCACCGTTCTCATGATCATTGCAACTCCACGAGGTAAGATCTTGCATGGAGCCCCAGGCCGAGGGAGATTGACAGTTATTTTGTGTTTCTTCCATTTGCGAATAATCGCACCAACTGTTGTCACTTTCTCACCAAGGTGCTTGGCGATGGTCTTGTAGCCCATTCCAGCCTTGTGTAGGTCTACAATATTGTCCCTGACATCCTTGGAGAGCTCTTTGGTCTTGGCCATGGTGGAGAGTTTGGAATCTGATTGATTGATTGCTTCTGTGGACAGGTGTCTTTTATACAGGTAACAAGCTGAGTTTAGGAGCACTCCCTTTAAGAGTGTGCTCCTAATCTCAGCTCGTTACCTGTATAAAAGACACCTGGGAGCCAGAAATCTTTCTGATTGAGAGGGGGTCAAATACTTATTTCCCTCATTACAATGCAAATCAATTAAAAACATTTTTGACATGCGTTTTTCTGGATTTTTTTGTTGTTATTCTCTCTCACTGTTCAAATAAGCCTACCATTAAAATTATAGACTGATCATTTCTTTGTCAGTGGGCAAATGTACAAAATCAGCAGGGGATCAAATACTTTTTTCCCTCACTGTATATGTTTGCTACTGCTCGACAAAAAAAAATCTTGGTCGACCAACAGCCTATCGACCAAACAATCGACCAGTCGACTAATTGGGGTCAGCCCTAGTGTGTAGCTGTAGGACCCACTTCGGTATAGAGTCTGTTGACGTCCTGTGTATTTCTCCTCCAGCTCAGGTCAAACAGACCTCTGATTGACTCTGTTTGTTCCATCACAATGACTCACTCTAACGTGTATCTCCTGCTCCTCTCTCCTCTGCTGTTCTCAGGTGGGACTGAAGGACAACCCAGCTGTGGACCCCATTATCCATGGCCTGAGGGGCGTGGTTCATCATGGTGAGTGACACATTCATCACCCAATCATTCCAGGAGGGACTATGAATTCACCAATCATTGGCCTACAACATTTGTTCATTGAGGATCACAACATTATTTTTGCTAAGTTGCATGTAACACTGCAATATCTCAGCCCCTTTTCATTCGTGTTTGTGTATTATTCTTTTTTTTGTAACTACCAAATTATAGCGAACATACCCCAGGTTGCCCCAAGGAGTCCCTACAGACAAAAGAAACTAGGTTGTTATAAAAAACACTCACCCTAAAGCGGAATTATCTTTTTATCCCTGATCCACCCCTTTCAAACAATAATGAACACAGTCTTTAATAAAAGTTGGCACAACCATAGCATGTAGTTACATGAAGTATTCATGGAATCAGCTCAGGCTTATTACATGTTAGCCTAACACCTCAACACACTCACCACAGGCTTTCTGTTTCAATGTAGAAATTACCTGACAAGCAGACAAGTCCAGCTCAATCAAGTCCGATCTCTGTTAAATTGGACTGGAGAGGTGGGCTCCTAATGTTCTCTGATTGTTCTAGGGCAGGGATGGGCAACTCCAGTCCTCGGGGGCCAGACCTGGCGCCAGGATAAAGTGGCTAAGGGGGCAGTTGAAATCGGCAAGGGGGCAAACATTTTTGGGGGGGTTAGCATTGGAATGATACTGAATTCTGCTTATATCACGTTATACCACAATAAACATAAAGTTCAAATGCAGGGACTCCGAGATCATTGATTGTTTTTGAAGTGACAGGTTGACATGAAATCTGTGGCCTATCTCTGCTGTAAAATAGGGGCTTTCTAGCAGTCGTAAAGAGGCAGGAGGCAGGCAGGTAGAGGGGCAAATGAGTGTTGGATTTATTTACACAGCGCTGGTGTTTCAAAGATGACAGTGATATATATATATATATATATATATATATATATATATATACAGTACCAGTCAAAAGTTTGGGGTTTTTCTTTATTTGTACTATTTTCTACATTGTAGAATAATTGTGAAGACATCAAAACTATGAAATAACACATATGGAATCATGTAGTAACCAAAAAGGTGTTAAACAAATCAACATATATTTTATATTTGAGATTTTTCAAAGTAGCCACCCTTTGCCTTGATGACAGCTTTGCACACTCTTGGCATTCCCTCAACCAGCTTCATGAGGAATGCTTTTCCAACAGTCTTGAAGGAGTTCCCACATATGCTGAGTACTTGTTGGCTGCTTTCCCTTCACTCTGCGGTCCAACTCATCCCAAACCATCTCAATTGGGTTGAGGTCGGGTGATTGTGGAGGCTAGGTCATCTGATGCAGCACTCCATCACTCTCCTTGGTCAAATAGCCCTTACTCAGCCTGGAGGTGTGTTTTGGGTCATTGTCCTGTTGAAATACAAATGATAGTCCGACTAAGCGCAAGCCAGATGGGATGTCGTATCGCTGCAGAATTCTGTGGTAGCCATGCTTGTTAAGTGTGCCTTGAATTCTAAGTAAATCACCGACAGTGTCACCAGCAAAGCACCCCCACATGTCACACTTCCTCCTCCATGCTTCACGGTGGGAACCACACATGTGGAGATCATCTGTTCACCTACTCTGCGTCTCACAAAGACACGGCGGTTGGAACCAAAAATCTCAGATTTGGACTCATCAGCCCAAAGGACAGATTTACACCGGTCTAATGTCCATTGCTCGTGTTTCTTGGCCCAAGCACGTCTTTTCTTATTATTGGTGTCCTTTAGTAGTGGTTTCTTTGCAGCAATTTGACCATGAAGGCCTGATTAACAGTCTCCTCTGAACAGTTGATGTTGAGATGTGTCTGTTACTTGAACTCTGTGAAGCATTTATTTGGGCTGCAATCTGAGGTGCAGTTAGCTCTAATGAACTTATCCTCTGCAGCAGAGGTAACTCTGGGTCTTCCTTTACTGTGGCGGTCCTCATGAGAGCCAGTTTCATCATAGCGCTTGATGTTTTTTGCGACTGCACTTGAAGAAACTTTCAAAGTTCTTGACATTTTCCGTATTGACTGACCTTCATGTCGTTTCTCTTTGCTTATTTGAGCTGTTCATGCCATAATATGGACTTGGTCTTTTACCAAATAGGGCAATCTTCTGTATACCACCTCTACCTTGTCACAACACAACTGATTGGCTCAAACGCATTAAGAAGGAAAGAAATTCCACAAATTAACTTTTAAGAAGGCACACCTGTTAATTGAAATGCATTCCAGGTGAGTACCTCATGAAGCTGGTTGAGATAATGCCAAGAGTGTGCAAAGCTGTCATCAAGGCAAAGGGTGGCTATTTGAAGAATCTCATATATAAAATATATTTTGATTTGTTTAACACTTTTTTGGTTACTACATAATCCCGTATGTTTTATTTCATAGTTTTGATGTCTTCACTATTATTCTACAATTTAGAAAATAGTTAAAATAAAGAAAAACCCTGGAATGAGTAGGTGTGTCCAAACTTTTGACTGGTACTGTATATATATACAAAGTTCTGACTTCAAAATGTCAGCATTAAAAAGAAAAAGCCTCTCATCAGGCAAAAAGTGTCTAAACCAATAAAGCACAGGCGGGGTCTTCCAGGCTCAGATACAGCCTCCCCTTGAGTTAGCCAAAAGTGAACTAACTAGAACATCCCCAAACAGGCACTTAAATACAGTGGGGGAAAAAAATATTTAGTCAGCCACCAATTGTGCAAGTTCTCCCACTTAAAAAGATGAGAGAGGCCTGTAATTTTCATCATAGGTACACGTCAACTATGACAGACAAATTGAGAAAAAAAAATCCAGAAAATCACATTGTAGGATTTTTAATGAATTTATTTGCAAATTATGGTGGAAAATAAGTATTTGGTCAATAACAAAAGTTTCTCAATACTTTGTTATATACCCTTTGTTGGCGGACTTTCAACTCTCTCCAAAGATTTTCTATGGGGTTGAGATCTGGAGACCTGCTAGGCCACTCCAGGACCTTGAAATGCTTCTTACGAAGCCACTCCTTCGTTGCCCGGGTTGTGTATATGGGATCATTGTCATGCTGAAAGACCCAGCCACGTTTCATCTTCAATGCCCTTGCTGATGGAAGGAGGTTTTCACTCAAAATCTCACGATACATGGCCCCATTCATTCTTTCCTTTACACGGATCAGTCGTCCTGGTCCCTTTGCAGAAAAACAGCCCCAAAGCATGATGTTTCCACCCATGCTTCACAGTAGGTATGGTGTTCTTTGGATGCAATTCTTTGTCCTCCAAACACGACGAGTTGAGTTTTTACCAAAACGTTCTATTTTGGTTTCATCTGACCATATGACATTCTCCCAATCCTCTTCTGGATCATCCAAATGCACTCTAGCAAACTTCAGACGGGCCTGGACATGTACTGGCTTAAGCAGGGGGACACGTCTGGCACTGCAGGATTTGAGTCCCTGGCGGCGTAGTGTGTTACTGATGGTAGGCTTTGTTACTTTGGTCCCAGCTCTCTGCAGGTCATTCACTAGGTCCCCCCGTGTGGTTCTGGGATTTTTGCTCACCGTTCTTGTGATCATTTTGACCCCACAGGGTGAGATCTTGCGTGGAGCCCCAGATCGAGGGAGATTATCAGTGGTTTTGTATGTCTTCCATTTCCTAATAATTGCTCCCACAGTTGATTTATTCAAACCAAGCTGCTTACCTGTTGCAGATTCAGTCTTCCCAGCCTGGTGCAGGTCTACAATTTTGTTTCTGGTGTCCTTTGACAGCTCTTTGGTCTTGGCCATAGTGGAGTTTGGAGTGTGACTGTTTGAGGTTGTGGACAGGTGTCTTTTATACTGATAACAAGTTCAAACAGGTGCCATTAATACAGGTAACGAGTGGAGGACAGAGGAGCCTCTTAAAGAAGAAGTTACAGGTCTGTGAGAGCCAGAAATCTTGCTTGTTTGTAGGTGACCAAATACTTATTTTCCACCATAATTTGCAAATAAATTCATTAAAAATCCTACAATGTGATTTTCAGGATTTTGTTTCCTCAATTTGTCTGTCATAGTTGACGTGTACCTATGATGAAAATTACAGGCCTCTCTCATCTTTTTAAGTGGGAGAACTTGCACAATTGGTGGCTGACTAAATACTTTTTTTCCCCACTGTACATTTGGCAACACCTATTCTTGGCACGCAGGCCAGGTATATCTATGCACGCTAAAGCGTGTGTTCACACAACATTAAACATGACAAAGAAACTGGATACATGCTCTCCAAACAAAGACAACTAATAAATTGACAGTAAACTGGGAAATGCAATGAAATAAACCCAAAGTTATTTTATCACAAGTGTTGCACAGTTTGTGAGCTCTCCAAACAACGTTTCCACTTGGAAAATGAGAATGGTATTTCTGTAACCAAACATTCAAAATCAATGGGGGAATATGTTGGGATTAACAGGAACTTCACTGATGAATTTATATTTCGTATATATTGCTAAACATTGACCAATGAAACAAACAGTGCACACGAATTGGCGGGAGTCAGTGGCAGTAGTGGAGAGAGACGTGCCTATAGCGCATCTTGGCCACACACACCTCCCCTTATTCTGGTCTGGACATTTTAAATTATGCTGGAGACACGTTCTTCACACATAAGCAGTAACCTCATACATATTGTCAGGACGTAGCAGTGGTCATTTTCCCTTCAACTGAAATCATTACGGTTCAGTATTTCTAACCACCCCCTTAAACGCACACACTACCCAAACTAATGGACATGTGACAGCAAGGCAGAATGGCACATTCCAAACGAGCACTGGGTACATGATGGATATTGACCAATATGGTATGTCCATTTGGTGAATGTAGATTAGACACTAGGCCCTCCATGGAATAAGTTTGACAACTCTGCTGTAGAGAGTGGATTCTTCTTTACATGCAGGCTTCTTGAGTGGGCTATGGTGTTGTGCCTTGGTTACCATGTTTCCGGTTGACCTTTGCTTCATCAATGCCAGTTTTTTTCAATATATAATTGCCAAATAGTTATGCCAATATTAACTTTAAAATACCAATTTAGGAATATTAACCTTGGTTCTGACTACAATTTTTTGCTGATCTGCAAGAGACAATTAAAACCTTGTCTATATGAGATCAGAGGCATATGGGTGTGTCCCTGGTGTAGTGATTATAGTTGGGTGAATGTTTGATGTGAGATAAAGCTACTAAATCTGACAGGACTAAGATTGTTATTAGGGTTAAGGCTTAAGTCACTCGACAAGCTAAGATAAAGACTGCTCTAGCCTTTTATTCACTGAGCTCTTACTGATGTAGAAGGGCTGGGTAACTTTAACATACTGGTACATTAAGAACTCTAGCTTACAGACAGAACTATATCTATATTGTAAAAAAATGCAGAACTATACTGCATGATGATGATGATGATGATACAATCCTCATCATCACGTTACTTTTCTGTTCAAATATTTTTTATTGAACACACACAAGAATGGTGTATAGGTATGAAAGACATGTGTACAGTTCTTATCTAAACATAAGAGAATAGACATGAACAACAAGACCCAGGGTTCTGGGTACAAAACAAATATTACAAAACAAGACATACAGAACAGGGACAGGTGGAAAGAAAAAGGGTAGATGTAACCCCTCCCACTTATACCCCCCTTTATCCCCCCCCCCCCCCCCCTTATTCCACCCTACTCCCCTCCCGACTGCTCAAGTGTCTGGGCCAGCACACGCTGCCCAAAGGTAGATTACAATATGACAATTGAGAGTGCGTTAAAAAGTACAAATTCACAGCGCCGACTGGTCCAAGTAAGAGAGGAAAGGCTGCCAGATTTGATCAAATGTTGATAATTTATTGTTCAGAATATATCTAATTCTTTCTAAGTGTACAGTGTTTGCCAATTCGCTGAGCCATAATTTGGTAGAGGGCGCTTCCCTCCTTTTCCAAAACAACAAGATTCTTTTTTTTGCCGAAATGAGACTGTAAGAGATTAGTTGTTTTTGGGAGTTGGTTAATCCGTTTAGGGAATCGGACACTCCCAGGATTATCAGAAGCGGGTCTGGGTCTATTGAAGTCTCCAGAACTTCAGAGAGGACCCCAAAAATTCCACACCAATAACCATACAGGCTAGAGCATAGGGCAAAGCAGTGGAGTAGTGTACCCTGCTCAGCCTGACATTTATCACACATAGGGGATGTATCAGGAAATATCCTATGCAGTTTAGTTTTGGAATAGTGTAATCTGTGTAATACCTTAAATTGTATGAGACGATGTCTGGAGTTAATGGAGCAGGTGTGGATATACTCCAAGCTATCCTCCCAGTCTGCCACCGAAATATCAGTCCCTAGTTCTTCCTCCCATTTTGCATTAATGGCATCAGTAGAGGGTGCGCTAACAGATTGAAAAGCGTCATATAGACGAGATATCAGTTTGTCTGAGGTGGGGCATATTTTTATGCATCCGTCAAACATGGAAGGTTTAGCATTCCCAAATGTTGGGAGGTGTTTTCTAACATAGTCTCTAATTTGTAGGTATCTGAAAAAGTTACTTCTGGGAAGGTTATAAGTTTCCCTCAGCGATTCAAAGGAAGCAAAGATCCCTCCTATATATAAATCCCCTATGGTACTTATCCCCAACTCTCCCCATTGCTCAAAGGTGTTATCAAGGTTAGAGGGGGCAAAGGAGGGATTCCTGGCAACAGGGAGCATGAATGATATTGGTCTAAGCTCAAAGTGGACTTTAATTTGCTTCCAGATTCGGACTGTGCTATGTATAATAGGATTGTTACGGTAAAGTGACATCTCCAGATTGACAGGTGACAAAATCACAGCACCAATAAAGAAGGGGTGACACTCCTCCCGCTCCATGCTAAGCCAGCTGGATGGCAGGGGTGCGTCATCCAGCAAAAACGTAACAGCGCGGAGGTTAGCGGCCCAATAGTAAAATATAAAATTTGGGAGAGACAATCCTCCTTCCATCTTGGATTTACATAGGTGTTTTTTACCTATCCTGTGTGTTTTATAATCCCAGATGAAAGGATTGATAATAGAGTCCAGTTGTTTATGAAAGGATTTAGGTATGAATACTGGGATGTTCTGGTATAGGTAGAGCAGTTGTTGGAGGAAGACCATTTTAATGGCATTAATTCTTCCGAGCAGAGAAATTGGGAGAGTTCTCCAAAATTGTATGTTTGTCTTGAGATTTTGCATCAGAGAGGAGAAATTCTCTTTAAATAGTAAGGAGTATTGTTTGGTAACTACAATTCCAAGGTAGATACATTTTTCTGAAGATAACTTAACTGGAAGATGTTCTAGCCAGGAGGTGTTTTGCAACCGTATGGGCATTAATTCACTCTTGTTCCAATTTATTCTGTATCCCGAGAAGGTACCAAACAAATTAATCACCTCAAGAATAGCTGGAATACTAGCTTGGGGTTCTGTTACATAGAGGAGAATATCATCTGCGTATAGGGAAATCTTATTTAGAGTATCTTTAGTATTATAGACGTGTATTGCTGAATGAGATCTGATCGCTTGAGCGAGAGGTTCAATAATTAGGGCGAAGAGCATAGGCGACAGCGCACAACCCTGCCTTGTCCCTCTGTAAAGGTTAAATCGGGGCGACAGTGATTGGTTAGTGAGTATTCTCGCACAGGGGTTCCTATATAAAAGCTGGATCCAATTTATGAACCCATCTCCAATATTACATTTCTGTAGGACCTTGAATAGATAGGGCCACTCAACTTGGTCAAAGGCCTTTTCGGCGTCAAGAGATATAACGGCAAGGTCCACGTTAGGTAACCTCTGAGAATACATAATGTTGAAGAGGCGCCTGAGATTGAATAATGAGTTTCTGTTAGGGATAAAGCCGGTCTGGTCCGAATGGACCAATTTGCCAATTACATTTACATTTACATTTTAGTCATTTAGCAGACGCTCTTATCCAGAGCGACTTACAGGAGCAATTAGGGTTAAGTGCCTTGCTCAAGGGCACATTTACGTCATTTAGCAGACGCTCTTATCCAGAGCGACTTACAAATTGGTGCATTCACCCTATAGCCAGTGGGATAACCACTTTCCAAAAGTTTTTTTTTTTTTTTTTTTTTTTTTGGGGGGGGGGGGGGGGGGGTAAAATGATTACTTTATCCTATCCCAGGTATTCCTTAAAGAGGTGGGGTTTCAAATGTCTCCGGAAGGTGGTGAGTGACTCCGCTGTCCTGGCGTCGTGAGGGAGCTTGTTCCACCATTGGGGTGCCAGAGCAGCGAACAGTTTTGACTGGGCTGAGCGGGAACTATGCTTCCGCAGAGGAAGGGGAGCCAGCAGGCCAGAGGTGGATGAACGCAATGCCCTCGTTTGGGTGTAGGGACTGATCAGAGCCTGAAGGTACGGAGGTGCCGTTCCCCTCACTGCTCCATAGGCAAGCACCATGGTCTTGTAACGGATGCGAGCTTCAACTGGAAGCCAGTGGAGTGTGCGGAGGAGGGGGGTGACGTGAGAGAACTTGGGAAGGTTGAACACCAGACGGGCTGCGGCATTATGGATGAGTTGTAGGGGTTTAATGGCACAGGCAGGGAGCCCAGCCAACAGCGAGTTGCAGTAATCCAGACGGGAGATGACAAGTGCCTGGATTAGGACCTGTGCCGCTTCCTGTGTAAGGCAGGGTCGTACTCTCCGAATGTTGTAGAGCATGAACCTGCAGGATCGGGTCACCGCCTTGATGTTAGCGGAGAACGACAGGGTGTTGTCCAGGGTCACGCCAAGGCTCTTCGCACTCTGGGAGGAGGACACAACGGAGTTGTCAACCGTGATGGCGAGATCATGGAACGGGCAGTCCTTCCCCGGGAGGAAGAGCAGCTCCGTCTTGCCAGGGTTCAGCTTGAGGTGGTGATCCGTCATCCATACTGATATGTCTGCCAGACATGCAGAGATGCGATTCGCCACCTGGTTATCAGAAGGGGGAAAGGAGAAGATTAGTTGTGTATCGTCAGCGTAGCAATGATAGGAGAGGCCATGTGAGGATATGACAGAGCCAAGTGACTTGGTGTATAGGGAGAAAAGGAGAGGGCCTAGAACTGAGCCCTGGGGGACACCAGTGGTGAGAGCACGTGGTGCGGAGACAGCTTCTCGCCACGCCACTTGGTAGGAGCGACCGGTCAGGTAGGACGCAATCCAGGAGTGAGCCGCGCCGGAGAGGGTGGAGAGGAGGATCTGATGGTTCACAGTATCAAAGGCAGCAGACAGGTCTAGAAGGACAAGAGCAGAGGAGAGAGAGTTAGCTTTAGCAGTGCGGAGAGCCTCCGTGACACAGAGAAGAGCAGTCTCAGTTGAATGACCAGTCCTGAAACCTGACTGGTTTGGATCAAGAAGGTCATTCTGAGAGAGATAGCAAGAGAGTTGGCTAAAGACGGCACGCTCAATAGTTTTGGAAAGATAAGAAAGAAGGGATACTGGTCTGTAGTTGTTGACATCAGTGGGATCGAGTGTTGGTTTTTTGAGAAGGGGTGCAACTCTCGCTCTCTTGAAGACGGAAGGGACATAGCCAGCGGTCAAGGATGAGTTGATCATCGAGGTGAGGTAGGGGAGAAGGTCACCGGAGATGGTCTGGAAAAGAGAGGAGGGGATGGGGTCAAGCAATTAAAGTGCTAAGCCTGTTAGCCAGAGTTTTTGCTAAAATCTTTTGGTCTGTATTAAGGAGGGATATTGGTTTGTATGACCCTACCTCTATCATCACGTTACTTTTAGTGTTGTTACTGAGGGCGATGGAGGAGGAAGGGAGAGAGGAAAGGAGTGGAAAGGAGGAGGGAGGGAGTGTGATGATAGAGGAAAGGAGGCAGTTTAAGAGAGGAGAGGAGGGAGGGAGAATTACTGGAGAGGAGGGGAAAGGTGTGTTGGGAGAGGAAAGGAGGAGGGAGGGAATGTGACTGGAGAGGAGAGGGAGGGAGAGAAGAGGCTACGTTCTACACAATTAGACAAAAGTTTGAAGAAAATAAGAAGTGTCAGAGGAATATTTGCTGTGAGAACGTTGTGAAGCAATCCTCTGTTTTCAATGGCTCTGTGTGTTCCCTGTGGCTCAAAGGAAGGCATTTTAATTGCAACATTAGCGTTGCTGCGACAGAGCTCATTCTGCTGGTATTTTAAGCACATGGGCCTGTGCGACAGGAAAGCTGTCTGCTCAAGTGTTCATCCATTAGGGTCCTATGTTACTTAGTCTTAATATTTAATTATACAGCAAGGTCAGGGACACAATCTAAGCACAAAGACACCAATCGGGACACATATAAGGAGACGCCAAGTGCTGAGAGCCACAGTTCTGAGTATCTGTGCATGCGTGTGTACGTGCATGTGCTTGTGTGTGTGTGTGTGTGCATGTTTGCATGCATGTGTCTGTGCGTGTATGTGTGTGTGTGTGTGTGTGTGTGTGTGTGTGTGTGTAGGTCTCTTGTGCAGGAGGCAGATGTTGCAAGTGGATTTAAGCTGGGGCCAGTCAACACATACATGTACATTAAATGACCCCCGAGGCGTCGTCTGGCTTTAATATTTAATAGAACCATGAAAATCCTTTGTTCCTTCATTTCCTATTTGAAAAAGCACTAGATGAGTGCAGGAGATTGTGTAAGGTACACTCAGTACAGTGGTTGCCCATCTACGCATGCAAAGGCTACATTGTAAGAAAGCAAAGTATTTTTTCTGTCTAAAGACATTGTGATTTGAGCTGTGAAAAGGTACTGGGGTATAATATGAAGACTTAGGAGTGATTCAAATGTATCTACTAATTTATACGACCTAGCTGTATGATACAGCAGTCTCAATGCTGGATACAGCATAGGAAGGAGGTATAGAGAGGGTGCTGATTGGGTGACATACTGTACTGCCCTAACCCTGTATGTCATTGTATTCTCTTGCATGTAATGTATGTATATGTACATGGCCCAGTGTCAGCATCATTGTTTACCCAGTGAACTATTCCCTCTCAGTGGTCTCATGTGACAGTACTGAAATGAACTCCCCGCGCCTCAACGGCACAAATTACAAGTCCATTAATTCAGCGTCTCACGGTGGCTTTGAAGTCTCCACTGACTCGGCACTCTCCAACCCTGATTGGGAATTCATTTATAAAGGCTGACATAGCTTACAGTACAGTAGACTACAGTACAGTATGTGAGCCTAGCTAGTGGTACAGCTGTGGTGGTAGCAGTATAGCCCCTTCCCTACCACTGTGCCTGTGTCCTCTATTCTCCAGCATTGGCTTTAATCCCCCAGCTCTCCCATTCACTTCCAATCTGATGCAGCTCCGCGGCGCATTGCTAGCACGCTAAGCCCCTTTTTCATCCCTGCTCAATAGGATTCCCAGTTTAGTTATGTATTGAAAATGTGGGGTAGGAGGATTCATACAATCATTCTGTTTTGTTTCTTCACCACATCTTTGAGGTTATTTATACTGTTATCTCTATTTGGGAGGGAACGCCTCATTGTTGGTTGAGAAGTTATGGCACAAGAGGTTTGCCCCAGCTATGTTTATCTTTATCCTGGGTGTGTGTCAGGCTGCCGTTGTTCTCTTTGACTGATAAGCATTGCCATCACAACAGGATTTTGGAGGGAAGTGGGTCGGTTTTGCCCTTTGTCGGATTCACCAGATATTTGTGTAAAGCTTGAGTGGTCCTTTCCAAAATACACTTTGGGTTCTGATGTATCCCAGGACACTGGGGACAGATCCAGTGGTTACACATGTGAGCTCTGACTCAGGCCTGGTTGAATAATCCGTAGAGGAGATCAATTATATTAATTGGTTGCCAACATGGTTGACTACTTGCATCAGCACTAGAGGGCCATATTATACACAATGATTCATTGACAATGAGAACACATTTTCCCCATGACACCGTTTACATCAATAAATACATTTTCTCATTCTCCAGCATTGCAGTATGGACATACTGTTATGCTTCATGTGTATGTGGCTGTGATTGAATGGTCAAAACTGATTCCTTGTATCCCTGTGCTTGTTCTCCCCCAGAGAAAGAAACCTTCCTGGAGCCCTTTGTTCTGAGAGACCTGTTGCCGTCATCATTGGGGAGTTATTACCGCTACACAGGTTCTCTCACCACCCCACCCTGCAGCAAGGTGGTCGAGTGGATCGTCTTCAACAGACCTGTGTTCCTCTCCTATAAACAGGTGAGTCACTCTCTCTCTCACATGCGCGCACACACACACACACACACACACACACACACACACACACACACACACACACACACACACACACACACACACACAAACAAACAAACACACTCACACACACACAAACACACACACACAAACACTGGCGTCTTTCTTCACTAATGGCCTCCTCCTTCCAAGAGCTGTAATTTGCTCACATATCTAATGTGTGATGTCTGTATTTGTGATTGGGTTGGCACAGACATGGTCAGTAATGTGATGGTGCAGTGTCTGTCCTCACATGGCCCTTCTCTCCACTCCTCTCCCCATATCTCCTCCCAACAGTCCAGGGAACATTTGGCAGACTTACATTCTAATGAGGCCAAATTAGTTTGCTTAAGAGTGCGACTGGAGGAAGCCAAATGTGGAAGAAGTATTGGCTTTATATAAGGGGACACAGCAGGAGAGGGAGAGGAAGATATATATATAGATAGAGAGAGAGAGAGAGAGAGAGAGAGAGAGAGAGAGAGAGAGAGAGAGAGAGAGAGAGAGAGAGTTAAATGGAGAGGGAAAGGGGAAAAGAAAGAGAGAACGAAAGAAGGAGAGAGAGAGGAGGAAAAGGACTGTGAGAGAGGAAATGTGTGGGCTGTGGTGTTGAGGGGTGGCCGAGCGTTGCCCCCTGTCACCGTGCTCTGTGGGTCAGCATTAATCATGTTTATCTGCCAGAGCTTAGTCAAGGCCCAGACAGCTCTGGAGCTGTGGAAGAGAGGAGCTGCCTGGCTCTGGGCCCACAGAAAGATAGGTCACTCCTAGATACAGCTTTATACCACTTGAATACCACTAGCTTACCGTTAGCATGCTTCATATTCCCCTTACATTCTGACTGGCTAGATAACATACTGGCTGCTACATAGAGCTCAGCTGAAGATTAACCACCCATAGGCAACAGCATAGTCCTAGTGCTGAATGCAAAATGGCACACTGGTACATAGGTCTTTGTACCCCCAAAAGCTAGCAGAAAAGTGGGCAGTCATAGCAGCTGCATGAACAGTTTATCACATACACTTAAAACTCTAAAGGGCAATCCGCAGTTGAAACAATAACAAACTGTTTTCCCCACCACTGTTTTGGTAAAACGTGGAGGGATGGAGCTAGAGAAATGTATCCACTCTCAAATTCATAGACAGAGCGTTGGATGCAAGGACTGACCATCCATGATATCAAACATTCTAGTTTTAACCATGTTTTGAGGCTATACAGTGTTTGTTTACATTTACTTTGTTTACTAACATTGGGGTAAAACCAGCTTGTATTTTGGGATCTGGTGGGGTACGACAGTTGAACTAAGCTCATGAGGCATTTATAAGTTATATTCTTCAAGAATCAATGGGTCAAATCATTAATTAAAGTCCAAAAATATGTGGACAACTGCAGATTGCCCCTTTAATAAAACCAGCAATACATTCATAGTCATACCTTCCTGGTTCCCCCTTGTTTTACAATAGGGTGTTTATGGGAGCTCACAGTGAATGTTGCTTCCTCAGAAGATAGCAGGTGTCCAATAGCAGGGTAATAGACGGGATTTGTCTGTTGTCATCCTCTGAATTATAAGAGAGTGGAGAGGCAGAGTAGAGAAGATGAAAAGCAGCATGGAGGAACTCTGAGCCTGACCTTTTGGATTATTTGATTTGGCCTGAGATCCAGTCAACAATTAATAATACTCCGGGATATATATGGAATATACAATGGTGTTTTTTTACTGCAACTCTACATACTTTCCTGGTATAAGAAGTATTTTTTTAAACTTTCCCGAGAGGCAGGGAGCTAGCTAGCTACCCTGATCGACACAAAACCAGGGGGATGTTTGAGGCATGCAATGAGCAGGACAGGGACTTAAAGGGGAAGTGACTTCAGCAGAAGCTCTATCCATCCATCCAGGAAGCACGTCCTTCCTTCCCTTCAGTGGGATCCCGTAGCATTATTGTTCCTATCTTCTATCCTCCGGATGTTTACCCCTGACCATTAGTCAGTCTTTTTTAACATTTTTAACTCGGCTTTGAAGTCTATACCACTGTTTCTGTCCTGTGGTTTAAAAAAAACATAATTGGCCAAGATGAAAGAACGTGGAAAGAAGACACAGTGCACTCCCTCTCCCCTGTCTGTCTTCATCTCTCTCTCTCTCTCCCTCCCTCTCTCTCTCTCCCTCCCTCCCTCCCTCCCTCCCTATCTCTCTCTCTCTCTCTCTCTCTCTCTCTCTCTCTCTCTCTCTCTCTCTCTCTCTCTCTCTCCCTCCCTCCCTCCCTCCATCTTTGTCTTTTGTTCTTGATCAGTGGTGGAAGTAGGTCATTGGGAGTGACAGACGTAGCTTAGGGGTGGCTTTTACAGCAGATCGATGCTCAGCTATTCCACAGCGACAGCGCCGCCTAAAATGCTTCCATTTGTAACATCTGGATCTTGTGCATGTGTGTGTGTGTGGACATCGCACACCCAGCTGTAACGGCTATTGCCACGCCAGGCCACTTAACCCCCTGCTCTCCCCATCACAGAGGCCTTTCTCACCAGTCACAGAAGTGTGTGTGTGTGCACGTGTGTGATGGCGTTTTTGCTTGATGTGCAATGTCACTCCTGGAAGGATTAGTCTCCAATCGCGCTGTGATTTCCACACAAAGAAATCCTTCGGCAGACCTGGAAGTGATTCAAATCCTAATAACCTGTTTTTAAGGGGGTGTTGCCATATTAGGGATTAGCAGATTGTAGTCTGATTAAGAGATTTGGTGGAGAGCAGGGTATTGCTTTGACACGGCCTGGCGTGGGCTGTATGGTCTGTGCCAGGGCTGGATGCTACGATATTCAACAGATCAGCCATGATGGCTAATGCAGCCTGAAGATTAAAGGACATGGCCGACTTTAGATTAGAAGGTACATTATGTTCCAAATCTGCTGGAACACAACATTTCTATAGTGTCAGATGAGGGAGATTTGTGGTGCACACACACACACTCACACACACTTACTCTCCACAGCCACTGTGAGGTGCAGTCATCGACCTGAGTATTCCCCAGGCCTCCAGTCTCAGTCTGCTTAGTAAACAGACAGAGAGCAGAGCAGACAGGGAAGTATTCCAACCATAGAGTTAGGAATTAAAATACTTTAATTGAATAGGATCTCTATGATTCCAACCCTCTTTCTGTAACCATACCGACCGCTTGTTTATCCCACAACCTCTCACACACTCACTAAGGAAATGAGCACCTCCCCCTTACATCTAGCCATCTATCTATCTATATATCTTTCTTCTCTCTCTCTCTCTCTCTCTCTCTCTCTCTCTCTCTCTCTCTCGCTCTCTCTCTCTCTTTCCGCCTGTTTTCACTCTAAATCGACTGTGTTTTTCACTTGAGCAGTCTCAGCTCACATTGTTTCGTTAGCCGTTAGCATGCCATCATGATGTTGATGGACAGATACTCCCAGACATTACTTTCATCATCTGAAATGACAGCTCTTAAACCGCTCAACAGATTATTATGATTATTCCCTAGGTTTTAGCACCTGGTCAGAAAGAGTGGTTAATTTGTGGTTGTGGTTGTTCTTCTCTGGGCTGAGGAGAGGAGAGGAGGGGGACAGCTGGTCATGTTTTTGTGTTTGCCTCACAAACACTATTCCCCTGATTAGGCTGGGCTAGCTTGGCCCTGCATGCCTCTCAGCCTCTCAGCCCCTCAGCCCCACAGCCCCTCAGCCCCACAGCCCCACAGCCCCACAGCCCCACAGCCTTACAGCTAGAAACAAGATCACATCATTACACATGTATGGGCAAAGGATAAAAGGAGCTGCTAGAAAGATGCCATGAACAAATGAACAGTTCAGTCATTTCTCTCCTCCCTAATGTGTGTGTGTTTTCCTTCATCCTCCCTCTATCTCTCTCTCTTTCTCTACCTCTCTCTCTTTCTCTCTCTCTTACTCTCTCTTTCTCTCTCTCTTTTAGCTGGAGGCGTTCTACTCCATCTTCACCACAGAGCAGCAGGACCATGTGAAGTCTGTGGAGTACCTGAGGAGCAACTTCCGGCCAATCCAGAGCCTCGACAATCGTGACGTCTTCAAGTCCGCAGTCAGAGACGCCTGGCTACCTGACCTGACGGACAGCCTGGGAAACCCGTACGGAACCGAGGCATCCAAAGGTAGGGCGGGACCTCACACACCATTGGATACTGCGCATCCTGGTTACAGTCCAATCCAAGTGCTTCTTATTCTAAGTAACACTGAGGAGAGAAACATAAAATATCTGCTTTAGCTGACATCTGCATAGCGGTTGTTTTGGCGGTGTCGGAGGTGGAATTTCGTGACAATGATCACAAGAGCAGCTGCTCACTAATTTGACGCCTCCAACCAATGACGTATGAGTCCTATAGAAACATAAAATAAGGATGAAGCAGGTGGTGATGGGGTGAGGTTGTGTTTCTCTAAGCGGGAGGTAAGCTTGGCTTCTTCTTTATATGGTGTTGAGTAAAGCTTAAACCATGTATTTAGATTGTAGGTAGGTATTGTAGTTAGGTATTGTAGATAGTTTATCTAGGTAGTTATTGTAGGTAATTATTGTAGGTAAGTATTGTATTCGGCTGAGCCCGGTGAAGCACGAGGCTAGCTAACCCACTACCTGGACCAATAAAGCTAGCTAGCTAGCGGGTAGCTACTGGTAACTATTAGCAACTGTGGATAGTTGTTTCCAATGTTATTTCACGCTTAAGAGTACCTGTAATTATGCCAGCTAGCTACCTACCATTCAGCTGTTTTTCTAACCTCATTATCTGAAGCGTTAACGTTAGGTAGTTAGTAGCTACTGTACTCGAAATGTAGCTAGCTTGTTGCTACCTGGATCGCTAACTAAACAATAGCTGGAATGACCTAGCTGTAATGTTTGGAGAAGCTTTCTCTCCATTGGGACAGACGCGAACTGGCTAAATTGATTCAGTAGCTAGCTTTACACTTAACTAGCTAACAGTAGCTACTAAGGGTAAGTTGTAACCTACATTTATTCTTATTTACATACTGATAACCAGAGTCGTTCAAAAGGAATTCAAGACATGGGTGACTAGTTAACGTTAGCTTGGCTCTCTCTGTATGTTTCATACCGTGGGAGGAAGGGTTGGTTCGTTGACAGAGAGCAATGGCTAGCTAATATGCTAACTATTCTAGCTAGCTAACTAACTGGCTGAATAAGTTGACGACGTACTCACTCAAACTGTCAAAACTAACCCCAAAACTTTACACAACGTTAGACACGGACACGAATGATCTGTTGGGTGGCTCCTGGAGTGAGTAGTCATGCTGTACTTCGCTCCGCAGGTAAATGACACATTACATTACAATGGAACGATTTGATTAGTGTAATGTTAGCTAGCTACATAGTTGTCTTTGTATCAAAGATAAAGGTGTAGTATAGAGAAACTATCGAGGTTAGCTAGCCAGCTACATTCGTTCGCAGCGACGCCGTTTTTTCAAACAAAGTCAACACCGCAGATATTGCTAGCTAGCCAACACTACCAGCTAGCAGTACTGTAGCAACTAAATACAATATCATTTTAGCCAGCTACATCCTTTCGCAGCGACGCCGTTTTTTCAAACAAAGTCAACACCACAGCCATTGCTAGCTAGCCAACACTACCAGCTAGCAGTACTGTAGCAACTAAATACAATATCATTTTAGCCAGCTACATTCGTTCGCAGCGACGCCATTTTTTCAAACAAAGTCAACACCGCAGCCATTGCTAGCTAGCCAACACTACCAGCTAGCAGTACTGTAGCAACTAAATACAATATCATTTTAGTCAATGAGAATTTTGCAACGCAACGCTTCACTTTCTGAACATTCGAGATGTGTAGTCCACTTGTGTAGCTAGCATGACTGACTTTGTGCTAGCTAGCCAACGTTTAATTATTTCTGCGTTATGAAAGGAACTAGACACGGACACGAATGATCTGTTTAGTGTGTTAACACACTATTGGTAGTTTGTTGTAACCAAGTATTGGTGCTAAACCGTGTGTTATTGGATGCTAGCATGCTAGTTAGCTATGGCATCATAGGATACGGTGCCCTGGGCGGTTTTCATGGAAGAATACTGTACGAAGTTAGCTAGCTGAATAAACTAAGTTAGAGTCTATTCCTAGAAACATTGAACCGCTGTAGTTTACAACAATTATAATGTCTAAAGTGGAAGTTGGGAGAGTTATATTTGAGTGTTTCAGTGAAAGGTAAGTGAGGGAGGCCCCGCTCTCTCGCTTCCCCAGATGTTTAGTTAATTTTATTCCAATCTCTTTTGCATTATTGTAGCCTTTTCTGTAGCCTGTCAACTATGTGTCTTTCTATCCCTGTTCTTTCCTCTCTGCATAGGCCATACAAACGCTTCACACAGCGTGGCTGCTGCCACTCTAATCTGGTGGTCCCTGCGTGCACGACCCACGTGGAGTTCCAGGTCTCCGGCAGCCTCTGGAACTGCCGTTCTGCGGCCAACAAGGCAGAGTTAATCTCAGCCTATGCTACCCTCTAGTCCCTCGACTTCTTACTGTTGATGGAAACATGGATTACCACAGAAAGCACTGCTACTCCTACTGCTCTTTCCTCGTCTGATCATGTGTTCTCGCATACCCCAAGAGCATCTGGTCAGCACGGCGGTGGCACAGGAATCCTCATCTTTCCCAAGTGGACATTCTCTCTTTTCCCCCTGACCCATCTGTCTATCTCCTCATTTGAATTCCATGCTGTCACAGTCACTAACCCATTCAAGTTTAATATCCTTATTATTTATCGCCCTCCAGGTTCCCTTGGAGAGTTCATCAATGAGCTTGACGCCTTGATAAGTTCCTTTCCTGAGGATGGCTCACCCCTCACAGTTCTGGGTGACTTTATCCTCCCTACGTCTGCCTTTGACTAATTTCTCTCTGCCTCCTTCTTTCCACTCCTTTCCTCTTTTGACCTCACCCTCTCACCGCCCCCCCTACTCACAAGGCAGGCAATACGCTTGACCTCATCTTTACTAGATGCTGTTCTTCTACTAATCTCACTGCAACTCCCCTCCAAGTCTCCGACCACTACTTTGTATCCTTTTCTCTCTCGCTCTCCTCCAACACTACTCACTCTGCCCCTACTCAGATGGTAATGTGCCGTCGCAACCTTCGCTCTCTCGCTCCCGCTACTCTCTCCTCTTCCATCCTATCATCTCTTCCTCCCGAGTGGCGCAGTGGTCTAAGGCACTGCATCGCAGTGCTAGCTGTGCCACTAGAGATCCTGGTTAGATTCCAGGCTCTGTCGTAGCCGGCCGCGACCGGGAGACCCATGGGGCGGCGCACAATTGGCCCAGCGTCGTCCAGGGTAGGGGAGAGAATGGCCGGCAGGGATATAGCTCAGTTGGTAGAGCATGGTGTTTGCAACGCCAGGGTTGTGGGTTCGATTCCCACGGGGGGCCAGTATGAAAAATAAAAAAATAATGTATGCACTCACTAACTGTAAGTCGCTCTGGATAAGTGCGTCTGCTAAATGACTAAAATGTAAAATGTAAAAATGTCATCCTTCTCCCTCCAATCTCCTGATTCTGCCTCCTCAACCCTCCTCTCCTCCCTTTCTGCATCTTTTGACTCTCTATGTCCACTATCCTCCCGGCCGGCTTGGTCCTCCCCTCCTGCTCCGTGGCTTGATGCCTCATTGCGAGCTCACAGAACAGGGCTCCGGGCAGCCAAGCGGAAATGGAGGAAAACTAGACTCAATGCGGACCTGTCATCTTTTCACTCCCTCCTCTCTACATTTTCTTCCTCTGTTTCTGCTGCTAAAGCCACTTTCTACCACTCTAAATTTCAAGCCTCTGCCTCTAACCCTAGGAAGCTCTTTGCCACCTTCTCCTCCCTGCTGAATCCTCCTCCTCCTCCCCCTCCCTCCTCCCTCTCTGTGGATGACTTCGTCAACCATTTTGAAAAGAAGGTTAACGCCATCCGATCCTCATTTATTAAGTCAAATGACACCGCTGGTCCTGCTCACATTGCCCTACCCTATGATTTGACTTCTTTCTCCCCTCTCTCTCCAGATGAAATCTTGCAACTTGTGACGGCCGGCCACCCAACAACCTGCCCGCTTGACCCTATCCCCTCCTCTCTTCTCCAGACCATTTCCGGAGACCTTCTCCCTTACCTCACCTCGCTCATCAACTCATCCTTGACCGCTGGCTATGTCCCTTCCGTCTTCAAGAGAATGAGAGTTGCACCGCTCCTCAAAAATCCTACACTCGATCCCTCCGATGTCAACAACTACAGACCAGTATCCCTTCTTTCTTTTCTCTCCAAAGCGTGCCGTCTCTAGCCAACTATCCTGCTATCTCTCTCAGAATGACCTTCTTGATCCAAACCAGTCAGGTTTCAAGACTGGTCATTCAACTGAGACAGCTCTTCTCTGTGTCACGGAGGCACTCCGCACTGCTAAAGCTAACTCTCTCTCCTCTGCTCTTATCCTTCTAGACCTATCTGCTGCCTTTGATAATGTGAACCATCAGATCCTCCTCTCCACCCTCTCCGAGTTGGGCATCTCCGGCGAGTTGGGCATCTCCAGGTGGCGTAGCGAGAATCTGTCTCTGCACCACGCACTCTCACCACTGGTGTCCCCCAGGGCTCAGTTCTAGGCCCTCTCCTATTCCTTCTATACACCAAGTCACTTGGCTCTGTCATATCCTCACATGGTCTCTCCTATCATTGTTACGCAGATGACACCTAATTCATTTTCTCCTTTCCCGCTTCTGATAACCAGGTGGCGAATTGCATCTCTGCATGACTGGCAGACATATCAGTGTGGATGTCGGATCACCACCTCAAGCTGAACCTCGGCAAGACGGAGCTGCTCTTCCTCCCAGGGAAGGACTGCCCGCTCCATGATCTCGCCATCATGGTTGACAACTCCATTGTGTCCTCCTCCCAGAGTGCAAAGAACCTTGGCGTGACCCTGGACAACGCCCTGTCGTTCTCCGCTAACATCAAGGCGGTGACCCGATCCTGTAGGTTCATGCTCTACATCATTCGGAGAGTACGACCCTGCCTTACACAGGAAGCGGCACAGGTCCTAATCCAGGCACTTGTCATCTCCCGTCTGGATTACTGCAACTCGCTGTTGGCTGGGCTCCCTGCCTGTGCCATTAAACCACAACTTATCCAGAATGCTGCAGCTCGTCTGGTGTTCAACCTTCCCAAGTTCTCTCATGTCACCCCGCTCCTCCGCACACTCCACCTGCTTCCAGTTGAAGCTCGCATCTACTACAAAACCATGGTGCTTGCCTACGGAGCTGTGAGGGGAACAGCACCTTCTTACCTTCAGGCTCTGATCCTACACCCAAACGAGGGCACTACATTCATCCACCTCTGGCCTGCTAGCCCCCCTACCTCTACGGAAGCACAGTTCCCGCTCAGCCCAGTCAAAGCTATTAGCTGCTCTGGCACCCCAATGGTGGAACAAGCTCCCCCACGACGCCAGGACAGCAGAGTCACTGACCACCTTCCGGAGACACTTGAAACCCTACCTCTTTAAGGAATACCTGGAATAGTCTAACAGTAATCCTTCTACACCCCCCCCCCCTCCCCCAGTGGTGGTTGTCCCACTGGCTATCCTAAGTTGAATGCACCAATTTGTAAGTCGCTCTTGATAAGAGCGTCTGCTAAATGACTGAAATGTAAATGTAAATGTTTTCAGAATTGTTTTTGTTTTCAGAGTCAAATTCAATTCACAGATTGGAGCACTGCACATTGTTGCTCTCCAGTGAACACTTGCTCATGCCAAAATGCCGATGCCTCAGAATCCCTAAGGTACAATCCAACATATCCTGACTCTGCCGTTTTGGAATATTCTCTGGTGGTTTAGGACAAACGAGGAGTGTTACTCCCCTACCATACAGTACACCAGTGGCCAGTCTTTTACTGGCTCATTACTGGTTCTAGTACATTATGTCTTACAACATGGCAGGGAGTGTGTGTGGCTACATGCCTCAAGTCTCCTGTGACCCTCTCCCACAGTCAGCTAGCATCTGTCTGAGCTGCATGACCACACCAGCTAGGCTGCTTTTCTGTCCCCAACCTTCAGTTTTAATGTCAATATAGAAAATAAAGACACACACATACAGTCCCCCAACACACACACACACACACAAGCACACACACACACATACTGTACATGGACCCACACAAATTACTGTAATGCACACAGGCAATATGAGGTGTCCTTGAAAGCTGCGGTTGTGCACATTTTCTGGGGGTGCATCTGTCAGACTGAGGGGAGAAATGAACAGAACAGGAGAGGAGAGGAGAGGAGAGGAGGGAAAAAGAGTGAAGACAAACATCATAACAATGGGCCATACGCCACCTATTCACTCCACTACACAGCCTGCTGCATTACACACAATAACTTTCTGTGTGTGTGTGTGTGTGTGTGTGTGTGTACATGCGCTCGTGGGTCCCCTGTAGCTTAGTTGGTAGAGCATGGCGCTTGCAACGCCAGGGTTGTGGGTTCGTTTCCCACGGGGGGCCAGTATGAAAAAATGTATGCACTCACTAACTGTAAGTCGCTCTGGATAAGAGCGTCTGCTAAATGACTAAAATGTAAATGTATGCCGGAAGTCCTTTACTCCATCCCCTCTACCCTTGAAACGCAAAGCAGAAAGGTATGCTATGCAATGCAATGAAGAACTGACTACTTGTAAGCCTCTGGACAAAGAGCTATTCTACCCACAAGGACAAGGGGGCAGAGGGAACACTTATACACGGACTAACGAGGGGATAAGAACCAGGCGTGTGTAATGACAAGACAAGACAAATGGAATGATGAATATAGGAGTGGCAGTGGTTAGTAAGCCGGTGACGACGAGCGCCGAAGCCTGCCCGAACAAGGAGGGGAGGCAGCCTCAGCGGAAGTCATGACAGTACCCCCCCCCCCTTGACGCACAGCTCCAGCAGCGCGCCGACCCCGGCCTCAGGGACATGCCAGGAGGACGCGGAGCTGGGCGAGCTGGATGGCAACGGTGGAAATCCCGCAACAGGATATCCCTCACCGGGACCCAGCACCAGGTAGTTCTGCTCCGCCGGGCTGAGCTTCTTAGAAAAGAAGGCACAGGGGCTTGGGTGGCGTGCCCTAGCGTTGGGATAGGACAGCGCCTATCCCTACCTCGGACGCATCCACCTCCACGAATGGTAGTGATGGATCGGGGAGGGCCAGTACCGGGGCTGAGGTGAACAGACCCCGCAGTCTCCTGAAGGCCAGGTCAGCCTCAGCAGACCAGTGGAGCCGGGATGGCCCACCCTTCAACAGGGAGGTAATGGGAGCTGCGACCTTGCCAAAGCCTCGGATAAACCTCTGGTAGTAGTTGGCAAATCCAAGGAAGTGCTGTGCCTCCTTAACCGTGGTTGGAGTCAGCCAATTACGCACGGCTGAAATGCGATCTCCCTCCATCTCCACACCTGAGGTGGTAATGCGGTATCCGAGGAAGGAGACGGACTGCTGGAAAAACATACACTTCTCTGCCTTGGCATAAAGGTCATTTTCCAACAGTCGAGACAGCACTTTGCGAACCAGGGACACATGCTAGGCGCGCGTAGCGGAATACACCAGGATGTCATCGATGTAGACCACCACAACGCGACAAAGCATGTCCCGAAATACCTCGTTCACAAAGGACTGGAAGACGGATGGAGCATTCATCAAACCATAGGGCATCACCAGGTATTCATAATGCCCCGTGGTTGTGCTGAATGCTGTTTTCCACTCATTCCCCTCCCGAACACGCACCAGGTTGTATGCACTCCTGAGATCTAGTTTAGTGCATTGACTCAATCACTGGATGAATGAGGGGGAGAGGATAACTAAATCTAATCGTCTCCTTGTTCAGTGATCGATAATCAATGCACGGGTGCAGACCGCCGTCTTTCTTCTTCACAAAGAAGAAACTCGAGGAGGCGGGTGAAGTGGAGGGACGTATACACCCCTGGCCCAGGGACTCGGTGACGTATGTTTCCATAGCCCGATGAGGTGGTAATTTAGTCGCACACGTCTTAGAAAACGCGTGTGCCAAATCGAGGTATTCGGGGGGAATGCGCACGGTGGCGGTACCGTCTGGACTTTCCACCGTGGTTGCACCAACGGAAACACCTAGACACCTACCCTTACACTCTCGTGACCACCCCGTGAGAGCCCTCTGCGGCCATGAAAAGGTGGAGTTGTGGAGTGCTAGCCGAGGGATACCTAATACCACAGGGAAAGCAGGAGACTCAATAATAAAAAAAAATAACCTGCTCACAATGAGTCTCCTGGGTGATCATGGTGACTGGTATAGTGACTTCCGTAACAAACCCAGACCCTAATGGTCGACTATCAAGTTCTCTGATGGGGAATGGAATGGATAAGGGAACCAATGAAATGCCTTGACGGCGTGCGAATGCCCCGTCCATAAAGTTCCCAGCTGCGCCTGAATCGACTAGCGCCTTACACTGGGGAACTACCATGTGATTGGGAAAGTGGATAGGTAGGGTACAGTGCGCAGCAGAGGGCTCTGACCAAGTGTGGGTGTTTGATACCTGGGATGATGCGAGAGTGCCCTGCCTGCCGCCTCCAGGCTCAAAAGAACGTTGACTACGACGTGTGGTGTACTGTCCTTTCGTGCCACCAGAGTGGCACTGTCGCTGTCTTCCTCCGCTCTCTCGGATGGCGGCTCCACCCAGCTCCATCAGCTCGGGATCCGAGTCGTCCGGGGTGGAAACGGGCAGACCCCTACCAGGACGTCCTCTGGCTGCCAGTAGGTTGTCCAAATGAATGGCCATGTCCACCAGTTTGTTGAAGGACAACATGGTGTCCCGGCAGGCTAGCTCCCGTCGGACATCCTCCCGCAGATGGTACCGGAAATGGTCGATCAGGGCCCGCTCGTTCTACCCGGACCCCGCTGCCAGAGTCCGAAACTCCAACGGGAAGTCCTGCGCGGTCCTCGTCCCCTGCTTCAGGTGGACCAGCCGCTCGCCCGCCTCTCGACCCTCGGGTGGGTGATCGAAGACCGCCCGGAAGAGGCGAGCGAACTCCCCGTAGTCCTCCAACGCAGCTCCTCCTTCGTTCCACACCGCGTTGGCCCACTCCAGGGCTTTCCCACAGAGGCAGGAAACGAGGACGGACACCTTCTCCCGCTCCGATGGTGCCGGACTGATGCTGGAGAAGTAAAGCTCTAGTTGGAGGAGGAATCCTTGGCAGAGTGCCGCCGTCCCATCGAATGCCCGTGGTCGGGATATCTGGATCCCTCCGGGTGCTGGGGTGTAGGTGGCTGGATCCGGTTGGCCAGCTGGTCTCGACAGATCGGGTCCTCTCCTCTCCAGGTGTTGGACGACCTGAAGAACCCGATCCATCGCTTCCCCCAAGCTGGCCAGCATCGTGGAATGCTCCTGGACTCGTGCCACGACTCCAGGCATGTGCTCTTCTCCCGCTGACTCCATAGCGGGTGTGGGTGATTATGTGATGAGTGTGATCAGGGACGGCCTGTTCAATAGGGCGATATGGGCGACGCACTGCCAAACGGGAAAAGGAAGGGATTTTTTTTCTAATCAATTATATCACGGCAACAGTAGTTATCAGTGTTGTAATCTGATCTGACTGCCACTAAATGTCAAATCAGGCTAAAGTCGTGCTTCAAATGGCCCCGCCCGTTTTTGGGCGATTTCAGTCAGGTTGAAAATCGCCCAGAAGTCTCTCATAGCCTGTCATGTAAAATCTATTTTTTTCAAATTTCAAAGCTTTCAATACATTCTCTATGGGTGTCTGTGGGCTTGCACTTACGCACTTTCGTCATACGTGACGTAACCATGAACGTAACTAAGCAAATAGCGGCTAGCAGCGTCTCTTTGCGACCTGCAGTGTGGCGTTATTTTATGTTTTTAATTTGTACACTTAGTGGCGTTATTTTATGTTTTTAATTTGTACACTTAGTTTACAAACATTCTGCCAACCATGGATTTCGAGTGGTGGGTTTTGGACTGATCTTGTTGATCGTGTACATACCCGCTACGAACGGACTAAATAATGAAAACGTTGCTGGCAGCGGAATCCAATACAGCTGGGAGACTTGGCTGGATGACAGAGTCCCGGACAGAGAAGTGGAGCCGGCCGGCTTCACCCTGGTCGGAGCGGACCTCGATCTGACAGTCACAGGGAAAATCGATCCTGGTAAGAGAGCGACTCTGTACCCCCGAGCCCCGACATTGAACTGCTTTCTGTGTCACTGTGACCTTACTATCTGCCCCGTGAGTTCCCCCAATTGTTTGTTACCGTTGTGTACTGTTGATAATCACAAGTTTACTGGAGAACTGAGACCAAGTAGAGACTTTGGACAGGGTGGATATGGTATAATAAAGGCAGTTTATTCAGAGGTAAAGATATCTGGAATCGCGTGCACGGACTCGTTCGTCAAACTCTTAGGGAGCTATCTGAAGAGAGCCCCGAAAACATTGTGTGCTGACATTTTATACAATAAATGATGTAGGTTGAATCTAGTAGTTCTGATCTTCTGATTGGTCCTGATGAGTTGGGCGAGGTCCCCTCCACTGTTGCATTGGCTCTGAGTCGGGTTCTCTGTCTTCAAATGTTCAGCCTAAAGAGAGGGGATTTTTGTGTGTGTGTGTGTGTGTGTTTAACAGTGATGATGTGTGTGTGTGTGTGTGTGTTTAACAGTGATGATGTGTGTGTGTGTGTGTGTTATCAGTGATGATGTGTGTGTGTGTGTGTGTGTGTGTCCTCAGAGCAAGAACTCGTGAGTTGGAAGAACTGAGAGACCTATGGCGTGGGTGTTGTCCTTGGCCACCTGCTGACAAGGCTGACAAGATAGGACTCTTTTGTCCATTGTTATAGGATAGGAACAGCATTGATTGAAAACAAACGCCCAACACAAAATGGGTCATGCACAAGATTTTAGTCAGACCAAGCTATAACATTATATATTTACTACGACAGTACATTCAACCAAAAGCTAATATAACAAAGGCATCAGAGATTATTTATAATCTGTCACAGAAACTGGAATCCATCTCCCCAGATCAGTCAATAAATGCTTCTGGTATTGACTTATATGCTGCCCCTGTCTTCATGTTGTTGCTGGACATATCTTTTTTAAAATGTGTGTAGGTCACCTAAATCATCAGAAAAATTGCCCCTCCTGAGAATTTTTTCAGGAGCCGCCACTGAGTGTGATGGAAGGAGTCAGGCGCAGGAGGGTAATCAGAGTTTATTCCGTCTTTACACACAAATGCGCTGGAATAGCGACAAACTAAACAGGCACAGGGGAAACTATCATCCCTGGCAAAACACTGTAACGGTAGATCCAACAATACATAGGCACAGGGGAAATATCTACCCTGGCAACAAAATGGTACGAGTAGCTCACCCGAGCTACACTACTCTCACAATAAACAATCACCCACAAGGACAAGGGGGCAGAGGGAACACATATACACGGACTAACGAGGGGATAAGAACCAGGTGTGTGTAATGACAAGACAAGACAAATGGAATGATGAATATAGGAGCGGCAGTGGTTAGTAAGCCGGTGATGATGAGCGCCAAAGCCTGCCCGAACAAGGAGGGGAGGCAGCCTTGGCGGAAGTCGTGACAATTACAATACATTTATAACAGATTTCACAGCCCTCAGGCCCCTACTCCACTATCACATATCTACAACACAAAATCCATGTGTACGTGTGTGTATAGAGCGTATGTTATCATGTGTGTATGCATATGTCTGTGCCTATGTTTGTGTTGCTTCACAGTCCCCGCTGTTCCATAAGGTGTAATTGTATCTGTTTTTTAAATCTGATTCTACTGCTTTCATCAGTTACCTGATGTGGAATATAGTTCTTTGTAGTCATGGCTCTATGTAGGACTAACTCATTCCTTGCCACCCACTCTGAAACTAACTGCAACTCTTTGTTAAGTGTTGCACTTATTTCAGTCGCTGTAGTAGCTGATATGTATAGTGTTGAGTCATCCGCATACACTCTGTCTTTACTCAAAGCCAGTGGCATGTCATTAGTAAAGATTGAAAAAAGTAATGGGCCTAGACAGCTGCCCTGGGGAATTTCTGATTCTACCTGGATTATGTTGGAGAGGCTTCCATTAAAGAACACCCATGTGTTCTGTTAGACAGGTAACTCTGTATCCACAATATAGCAGGTGGAGTAAAGCCATAACACATACGTTTTTCCAGCAGCAGACTATGATCGATAATGTCAAAAGCCGCACTGAAGTCTAACAAAACAGCCTCCACAATCTTTTTATCATACATTTCTCTCAGCCAATCATCAGTCATTTGTGTAAGTGCTGTGCTTGTTGAATGTCCTTCTCTATAAGCATGCTGAAAGTTTGTTGTCTATTTGTTTACTGTAAAATAGCATTGTATCTGGTCAAACACCATTTTTTCAAATAGTTTACTAAGGGTTGGTAACAGGCTAATTGGTTGGCTATTTGAGCCAGTAAAGGGGGCTTTACTATTCTTAGGTAGCGGAATTACTTTTGCTTCCCTCCAAGCCTGGGGGCACACACATTCTAGTAGGCTTAAATTGAAAATATGGCAAATAGGAGTGGCAATATCATTTGCTATTATGCTCAGTATTGTTCCATCCAAGTTGTCAGATCCCGGTGGCTTGTCATTGTTGATAGACAACAACAAAAAATTCACCTCTTCCACACTCACTTTACGGAATTCAAAATTACAACGTTTGTCTTTATAATAATAATAATAATATGCCATTTAGCAGACGCTTTTATCCAAAGCGACTTACAGTCATGTGCGCATACATTTTTACGTATGGGTGGTCCCGGGGATCGAACCCACTACCCTGGCGTTACAAGCGCCATGCTCTACCAATTGAGCTACAGAGGACCACATAATTTGGTCAGATATACTTGGATATGTAGTGTCAGCAATTGTTGCTGGCATGTCATGCCTAAGTTTGCTAATCTTGCCAATGAAAAAATCATTAAAGTAGTTGGCAATATGAGTTGGTTTTGTGATGAATGAGCCATCTGATTCAATGAATGATGGAGCTGAGTTTGCCTTTTTTCCCAAAATGTCATGTTAAGGTGTTCCAAAATGTTTTACTATCATTCTTTATGTCATTTATCTTTGTTTTATAGTGTTGTTTCTTCTTCTTTTTATTCAGTTTAGTCACATGATTTCTCAATTTGCAATACGTTTGCCAATCGGTTGTGCAGCAAGACTTATTTGCCATTCCTTTCACCTCATCCCTCTCAACCATAACATTTTGCAATTCCTCATCAATCCATTGGGATTTAACAGTTTTTACAGTCATTTTCTTAATGGGTGCATACTTATTAGTAACTGGAATAGGCAATTTCATAAATGTGTCAAGTGCAGTGTCTGTTTGCTCTTCATTACACACCACGGACCAAAATACAGTTGAAGTCGGAAGTTTACATACACTTAGGTTGGAGTCATTAAAACTTGTTTTTCAACCACTCCACAAATTCTTGTTAACAAACTATAGTTTTGGCAAGTAGGTTAGGACATCTACTTTGTGCATGACACAAGTAAATTTTCCAACAATAGTTTACAAACAGATTATTTCATTTATAAATCACTGTATCACAATTCCAGTGGGACAGAAGTTTACATACACTAAGTTGACTGTGCCTTTAAACAGCTTGGAAAATTCCAGAAAATTATGTCATGGCATTAGAAGCTTCTGATAGGCTAATTGACATAATTTGAGTCAATTGGAGGTGTACCTTTGGATGTATTTCAAGGCCTACCTTCAAACTCAGTGCCTCTTTGCTTGACATCATGGGAAAATCAAAATAAATCAGCTAAAAACTGTAGATCTCCACAAGTCTGGTTCATCCTTGGGAGCAATTTCCAAACGCCTGAAGGTAACACGTTCATCTGTACAAACAATAGTACGCAAGTATAAACACCATGGGACCACGCAGCCGTCATACCGCTCAGGAAGGAGACGCGTTCTGTCTCCTAGAGATGAACGTACTTTGGTGCGAAAAGTGCAAATCAATCCCAGAACAACATCAAAGGACCTTGTGAAGATGCTGGAGGAAACAGGTACAAAAGTATCTATATCCACAGTAAAACGAGTCCTATATCGACAAAACCTGAAAGGCCGCTCAGCAAGGAAGAAGCCACTGCTCCAAAACCGCCATAAAAAAGCCAGACTACGGTTTGCAACTGCACATGATGACACAGATCATACGTTTTGGAGAAATGTCCTCTGGTCTGATGAAACAAAAATAGAACTGTTTGGCCATAATGACCATCGTTATGTTTGGAGGAAAAAGGGGGACGCTTGCAAGCCGAAGAACACCATCCCAACCGTGAAGGACGGGGGTGGCAGCATCATGCTGTGGGGGTGCTTTGCTGCAGGAGGGACTGGTGCACTTCACAAAGTAGATGGAATCATGAGGAAGGAAAATTATGTGGATATATTGAAGCCACATCTCAAGACATCAGTCAGGCAGTTAAAGCTTGGTCGCAAATGGGTCTTCCAAATGGACAATGACCCCAAGCATACTTCCAAAGTTGTGGCACAATGGCTTAAGGACAACAAAGTCAAGGTATCGGAGTGGCATCACAAAGCCCTGACCTCAATCCTATAGAATATTTGTGGGCAGGACTGAAAAAGCGTGTGCGAGCAAGGAGGCCTACAAACCTGACTCAGTTACACCAGCTCAGGAAGAATGGGCCAAAATTCACCCAACTTATTGTGGGAAGCTGTGGAAGGCTACCCGAAACGTTTGACCCAAGTTAAACAATTTAAAGGCAATGCAACCAAATACTAATTGAGTGTATGTAAACTTCTGACCCACTGGGAATGTGATGAAAGAAATAAAAGCTGAAATAAATCATTCTCTCTACTATTATTCTGACATTTCACATTCTTAAAATAAAGTGGATATCCTAACGGACCTAAGACAGGGAATTCTTACTATGATTAAATGTCAGGAATTGTGAAAACCTGAGTTTATATGTATTTGGCTAAGGTGTATGTAAACCTCCGACTTCAACTGTATACAGTGGGGGAAAAAGTTTTTAGTCAGCCACCAATTGTGCAAGTTCTCCCACTTAAAAAGATGAGAGAGGCCTGTATTTTTCATCATAGGTGCACGTCAACTATGACAGACAAAATGAAAAAAAAAATCCAGAAAATCACATTGTAGGATTTTTAATGAATTTATTTGCAAATTATGGTGGAAAATAAGTATTTGGTCAATAACAAAAGTTTCTCAATACTTTGTTATATACCCTTTGTTGGCAATGACACAGGTCAAACGTTTTCTGTAAGTCTTCACAAGGTTTTCACACACTGTTGCTGGTATTTTGGCCCATTCCTCCATGCAGATCTCCTCTAGAGCATTGATGTTTTGGGGCTGTCGCTGGGCAACACAGACTTTCAACTCCCTCCAAAGATTTTCTATGGGGTTGAGATCTGGAGACTGGCTAGGCTACTCCAGGACCTTGAAATGCTTCTTACGAAGCCACTCCTTCGTTGCCCGGGCGGTGTGTTTGGGATCATTGTCATGCTGAAAGACCCAGCCACGTTTCATCTTCAATGCCCTTGCTGATGGAAGGAGGTTTTCACTCAAAATCTCACGATACATGGCCCCATTCATTCTTTCCTTTACATGGATCGTCCTGGTCCCTTTGCAGAAAAACAGCCCCAAAGCATGATGTTTCCACCCCCATGCTTCACAGTAGGTATGGTGTTCTTTGGATGCAACTCAGCATTCTTTGTCCTCCAAACACAACGAGTTGAGTTTTTACCAAAAAGTTCTATTTTGGTTTCATCTGACCATATGACATTCTCCCAATCCTCTTCTGGATCATCCAAATGAACTCTAGCAAACTTCAGACAGGCCTGGACATGTACTGGCTTAAGCAGGGGGACACGTCTAGCACTGCAGGATTTGAGTCCCTGGCGGCGTAGTGTGTTACTGATGGTAGGCTTTGTTACTTTGGTCCCAGCTCTCTGCAGGTCATTCACTAGGTCCCCCCGTGTGGTTCTGGGATTTTTGCTCACCGTTCTTGTGATCATTTTGACCCCACAGGGTGAGATCTTGCGTGGAGCCCCAGATCGAGGGAGATTATCAGTGGTCTTGTATGTCTTCCATTTCCTAATAATTGCTCCCACAGTTGATTTCTTCAAACCAAGCTGCTTACCTATTGCAGATTCAGTCTTCCCAGCCTGGTGCAGGTCTACAATTTAGTTTTTGGTGTCCTTTGACAGCTCTTTGGTCTTGACCATAGTGGAGTTTGGAGTGTGACTGTTTGAGGTTGTGGACAGGTGTCTTTTATACTGATAACAAGTTCAAACAGGTGCCATTAATACAGGTAACGTGTGGAGGACAGAGGAGCCTCTTAATGAAGAAGTTACAGGTCTGTGAGAGCCAGAAATCTTGCTTGTTTGTAGGTGACCAAATACTTATTTTCCACCATAATTTGCAAATAAATTCATTAAAAATCCTACAATGTGATTTTCTGGAGAGAAAAAAATCTCAATTTGTCTGTCATAGTTGACGTGTACCTCTTATACATAATATTAGGCCCAGCCTTTGGAACTTTGGTTTTCCTAGATATGGCTACTATATTGTGATCACTATACAGTGGCTTGCGAAAGTATTCACCCCCCTTGCCTTACAACCTGGAATTAAAATGGATTTTTGGGGGGTTTGTATCATTTGATTTACACAACATGCCTACCACTTTGAAGATGCAAAATATTTTTTATTGTGAAACAACAAGAAATAAGACGAAAAACTGAAAACTTGAGTGTGCATAACTATTCACCCCCCACCAAAGCAATACTTTGTAGAGCCATTCTTCAAGGCAAAACTGCTCCAGCTCCTTCAAGTTGGATGGGTTCCACTGATGTATAGCAATCTTTAAGTCATATCACAGATTCTCTGGGCTTTTTCCAAGACATTTAAATGTTTCCCCTTAAACCACTCGAGTGTTTCTTTAGCAGTATGCTTAGGGTCATTGTCCTGCTGGAAGGTGAACCTCCGTCCCAGTCTCAAATCTCTGGAAGACTGAAACAGGTTTCCCTCAAGAATTTCCCTGTATTTAGCGCCATCCATCATTCCTTCAATTCTGATCAGTTTCCCAGTCCCTGCCAATGAAAAACATCCCCACAGCGTGATGCTGCCACCACCATGCTTCTCTGTGGGGATGGTGTTCTCGGGGTGATGAGAGGTGTTGGGTTTGCGCCAGACATAGCATTTTCCTTGATGGGCAAAAAGCTCAATTTTAGTCTCATCTGACCAGAGTACCTTCTTCCATATGTTTGGGGAGTCTCCCACATGCCTTTTGGCGAACACTGTGTTTGCTTATTTTTTTCTTTAAGCAATGGCTTTTTTCTGGCCACTCTTCCGTAAAGCCCAGCTCTGTGGAGTGTACGGCTTAAAGTGGTCCTATGGACAGATACTCCAATCTCCGCTGTGGAGCTTTGCAGCTCCTTCAGGGTTATCTTTGGTCTCTTTGTTGCCTCTCTGATTAATGCTCTCCTTGCCTGGTCCATGAGTTTTGGTGAGCAGCCCTCTCTTGGCAGGTTTGTTGTGGTGCCATATTCTTTCAATTTTTTAATAATGGATTTAATGGTGCTCCGTGGGATGTTCAAAGTTTCTGATATTTTTTTATAACCAACCCTGATCTGTACTTCTCCACAACTTTGTCCCTGACCTGTTTGGAGAGCTCCTAGGTCTTCATTGTGCTGCTTGCTTGGTGGTGCCAGATCTTTTTTAGGGTCTTCATAGCAAAAGGGGTGAATACATATGCACGCACCACTTTTCCGTTATTTATTTTTTATACTTTTTTGAAACAAGTTATTTTTTTCATTTCTATTTTCTGTATGTCCATTACATGAAATCCAAATAAAAATCAATTTAAATTACAGGTTGTAATGCAACAAAATAGGAAAAACGCCAAGGGGGATGAATTATTTTGCAAGGTACTGTATCCAATGGATTTGGATACTGCTTTCAAACAAATCTCTGCAGCATTAGTAAAGATATGATCAATACATGTTGATGATTTAATTCCTGTACTGTTTGTAACTACCTTGGTAGGTTGACTGATAACCTGAACCAGGTTGCAGGCACTGGTTACAATTTGAAGCTTTCTCTTGAGTGGGCAGCCTGATGAAAGCCAGTCAATATTTAAATCACCCAGAAAGTATACCTCTCTATTGATATCACATACATTATCAAGCATTTCACACATGTTATCCAGATACTGACCGTTAGCTCTTGGTGGTCTATAGCAGCTTCCCACCAGAATGGGCTTTTGGTGAGGCAGATTAACCTGTAGCCATATTACTTCAACAGTATTTAACATGAGATCCTCTCTAATCTTCACAGGAATGTGGTTCTAAATATAAACAGCAACACCTCCACCATTGGCATTTCTATATTTTCTGTAAATGTTATAACCTTGTATTGCTACCACTGTATCATCAAGGGTATTATCTAAGTGAGTTTCAGAGATAGTCAGAATATGAATGTCATCTGTTACTAGCAAATTATTGATTTCATGAACCTTGTTTCTTAAGCTACATATGTTAACGTTGGCTATTTTGAGCACTTTTCTTCTGGGATGCTTACTTGTTTTTATTGCTTTACTGGGCAGCTTAGCAGCAGTAGATGTGCTCATGTTATTTATGTTAGTGCAGGGTGAACTGCACACAGTGGACTTCCTCCTCGGGCACACCGGCTCAGTGCTAACAGTATACGTCTGGTTCTTAGGCACATGATTACTGCATACAATAGCTGTAGGATCAGCAGAGGATTCAGGGCAGTTAGAGGGACATCAATTAGGTTACTTATATTGTGTCTACCAACGCCCCTGGTGTAATGTACATTTGCTGAAGCATTTTGACAACTCTGCGTCACAATGGTAGGGATTAGCTGAGTTGGGCTTGGGTCATTGTTAAGTCATTGTCTCAACGCAGCCTTATAATGCTGTGAAAGAATCCAAGAACCCAAATGATTTGGGTGGATCCCATCCTCCTTATAAAATGTGTTTTGTTTTCAAAAGGTATCGAAATTGTCAAGAAGAGTTACACCCATTGAGCTGCAATAATCACGTAGCCAGTTGTGAAGAGCAAGAATCCTGCTAAAGCGTTCAATGCCACGATTCAGAGAGGGCATGGGGCCACATATGATGGGTTTTTTGTTAGTGTCTAGTAGAGAGTCAATCAGCTCTTGATTGGCGGCACAGTGATGGAATGGAGGGAGGGATGGAGGGGTGGATGATAATTGGGATGGAGAGTGTGTGATGGCTGTCGTTCCTTCCAATAATGTTTTTAGCTGGGGTGAATTAACCCAGAACTGATCAGTCTCAAAAACACAAGGGTTTGGAGTGGGCTTAGAAGGGGATGGGGGTCTAGGGTTGGATCCATTTCCCTAGTTAGGATTTGAAGAGACGACAAGGAAAGGGAAGCCATGGTGTAACACATACGCAGGTCAGTGTTCATCATCACTACACAATGAGTAGGGTTTCTGGCCATGGGATTACGTCCGACAGGCCATGGACAGTCCACTTTACAGAAAACTTGAATATTGAACATCTTCCTTGTAGACTACTGTATAGTTATTACACAGTTATTAACTCACGGTTGTGTGAGTAACCTCCTGAAGCTCTTTGAGGTTCCAATAAGTCATAAGGTAGCTGGCTCTCTCACTCCTTTCTATTAGCCGTTCATCTACCAGCATGGTCAGGAAGCCGCAGGGCCACAGATCACCTTCCTCCTTTAAACTGCCTCTCACATCTCTTAAGAGACCTCCTTTCTTCTTTGGGGGCTAGAACGAAAGAATGATATCCTTTGCCATCGCTACCTGTCCCCTGTGTGTGTGTGTGTGTGTGTGTGTGTGTGTGTGTGTGTGTGTGTGTGTGTTTGTGTGCGTGTTTGTGTGTGTGCGTGCATGTGTGTGTGTGTACTCTTTTGTGCTAACGTTCCCATCTATCATAGTGGAGTCCTGAGGGGCTTTGGGGCCTGGGAGGGGTGATTGAGTGATCCTCTTATACCTTTCATCACAGAGACACCCCTTACCTACTACCTCACATTCACTTCTCTTTCTCTCTCTCTCTCTCTCTCTCTCTCTCTCTCTCTCTCTCTCTCTCTCTCTCTCTCTCTCTCTCTCTCTCTCTCTCTCACTCACTCACTCACTCACTCACTCACTCACTCACTCACTCACTCACTCACTCACTCACTCACTCACTCACTCACTCACTCACTCACTCACACACACACACACACACGCGCGCAGAGAGAGTGACAGTGCAGGCTGACCCACCACAGCTGGGTGTTATCTAGAGGACACCATGTGTGTGTGGAGGTCAAACAGGTTCCATTGGCCCAGCCAGCCAGTCAGGCAGCAGTACAGGGGGAGAGGGGAGTGACTCATCACTTTAGTAATGCCAAACTACATGGGACTATTCATCTGGATATTAATTGATAACCGCATTGCTGATATTTATGACTAATTAATTTTGTCACACACAACACATAATAGGCTATTGTTATGCTTGAGCATACTTTATCATTCCACAAATATAGTGTACTCACACATATCAAGGATGTTTGTTTAGATCATGTGTTGTATTCATCCTCGGGCTATTAGTAATAATGATGCTGATGATAAGAATGTAGGCAGCATTTGGTTCCTCAGTCCCTCCATCTGTCTTTACTAGGTGTGGATGACATCTGTTCATGTGAGGGGATTATGGGAGAAATAAAGCAGATCTCCGGAAGATTTCCCTTTGAATAAAACAGGGTTTGATTATTGAAGTAATTAAAGTCTTCAGCTTCCTGACATGTCCAGAGATGAACCCTTCTGCTGTGGAGGGTACAGATCCATGGAGCTGCCTGGCTGCCTGTGATGCCATGGTAACGCCATGCAGAGCTGCGGACTGGGGACTGCTCATACTGGTCAAATAGAGACATCTAGTGGCCACATGAGGAAACAACATCACTGCTGAGCAGATCCACTACATGTTGAATGGAGGCATACATACATATAGGGAATAGGGAGATATGAAACCTAGATGGAAGGCCTGGAGGAAGGTATATATGAGTGCCTGTATTGTGTTAGCCCTCAGACCGATGCTACTGTCTGGTGGAACGACTCCATGACTCCATGACACAACTGCCTCAAAGCACTGATAACACACACATCTCTCTCTCCTCAGCATGTCTCTCTCCTCATCACTCTTGGCTAAGTGTCTACATGTACTCTATGTATGTGTCGAGAGTATACAGTACATATATCTGTGTGTCCATGCATGTGTGTGTGTTTGATTGGTTCTTCTATTCTCTGGCAGATTGTTGTGGGACCACAGTGTAAGAACCACATTCCCCTCTTTCTTTTTCCCATCTAATTTCCCTCCCTCCCTCCCTCCCTCCCTCCCTCCCTCCCTCCCTCCCTCCCTCCCCTCACCTCACCTCACCTCTCTCTCTCTCTCTCTCTCTCGCTCTCTCTCCCTCTCTCCCTCCCCCCTCTCCCTCTCTCAGTGTGCAGCAGTGCTCCCATCAACATGAAGGTGCAGCATCTGAACCACACGGCCCTGGTGGTGCGATGGACCCGGCCAGAGTTCACCTACCACCCGCCAATTATCTCCTTCCTCATCTCCTACAGCTGGACGAAACACGACGAGTCCTACGAGGAAACGCACATCACCGACAGCCAACACAAACTGGTCAGTTACTCTACACCACACCCGCACACACACACAGGCACATACACAAGCACACGCACACATCTTTACCACACACAGTGATAATGCAGAAACTGATGAGATTGACTGACAAATTATGGTAAATTGGCTGCATATTAGACTGCATGTGGAGACTTACTGTAGTGACATTGTTGGTAGTTTGACCTTGAAACTAGCACTGTGAAACATCAACGTAAGGAGCAGAGCCGCCCCCCAGAGCAGCAGCGCTGGCATTTTAAACACCCACAGCTCTTTTAATATCCTGCCACTGTGTTCCAATGGGGGCTGGGATTTAATGAGGAGGAGCAGGAGGGTGGGATTCCTGCCTGCTGATAGAGGGAGGGAGAATAAGGGACAGCGGAGGAGAGAACAGAGGAGAGACTTAGCGGTTCTTTTCTTCGAGGGCTGCCCGTTATTAACGGAATATTATCGTCTCATGTACCACAGCCACTCTCGTCTCAGCCATTCTTCCTCCTCTCATCACTCCTTCCTGTTCTCTCAGTCTTTTTATTATTTATCTCAATCTCCATCTATTTCCCTTTCATTCTCTCTCTCTTTCTCTCTCTCTCTCTCTCGCTTTCTTTCTTTTTCTCCATCATTCCCCTCCCACTCATTCTCTCTCTTGTTCTCTCCCCTTCCCCCCTCCCCCTCCATCTCTCCTCCTTTTCTTTCAGATTGTCATTTCCGTTTTTATTCTCTGTCTGCTCCCTGGGCACCTCCACTATGTGGGTCACATTAGGGAGTGCACGGCACAGCCAGGCTTTATGAAACCTGTTGTCAGAATCCATGGAAAGGCCCACTAAACCACTCCAGCCCTGCTCCAGCCCTGCCTGCTTGCCGTTGGTCTTTACAGCCCTCTACACTTGTAATAACCGCTGGGAACAGGGCAGACACATCCTTAACTGAATTAAACTGTGCGGAACTTGCATAAATCATGGAGGAGGTGGTGGTGATGAGGGGAGAACTAACGCATTTACTTAATGTAAGATTTAGTTGTGCGGCGAGCCCTCCCTGGCAATCGGACACCGGAGAATGTGACTTATGTTAATAGCCATTCCTCATGCATTTAGCGGTGGATTAGACCTCCATCTCCCCGCCGTGGGGATAATTAATGCATGTTATTTGGAATGTGTCCACCATAAAGAGGAAATTGGAAGGGAGAGAGAAGTGAGGTGTTGTCTCACTCAGGCCTGTCTCTACCGCCCATATTCAGCCCAGGGTGATTTACATTTCATCCTAATAAAAAATGGTTTATGCATTGTTGCTACAGTGTTGCTACAATCGTACCACTTAAGACTGTGGTAAACCCATTGTTTGTTGTCTAGAGAAATCAGGAAAGGAGAGGGAGACAGAGGGAGAGAGGAAGAGGGAACATTTATTTCTCCCATCCTGCTCTAACCTTCATTCTTTGACCGCTGCCCTCTGTGCTGTGTTGGGGTCATGGGGCAGGCTGTGTTGTGTAGGATTCTAGGCTAAGCTGTGTGACCTCTCCAGGAAGGTAGCCAGAACTCATCAAAGTGTGTGTGCGCGTGTTTATTACTGTGTGCTCTCGCCACCCGCCCTAAGTGTAGGTGTACACATACTCCTCCTTTATAGCAGACAGTGGTGAGTCTGCTAGCTGGATGGGTTTAGGGGAAGTGTTCTGCAGACGATTCCACCTCCTGTATGTGTGAGCACGGCCTTTCGCTATGTGTGTGAGCATGGATAATAACGCTGCGTGTGTGAGCACGGACGATCACTATGTGTGTGTGTGAACATGGATTGTCTCTGTGTGTGTGAGAGCATGGATGGTCTCTATGTGTGTGAGCATGGATGGTCTCTATGTGTGTGTGTGAGCATGGATGGTCTCTTTGTGTGTGTGATCATGGATGGTCTCTCTGTGTGTGTGAGCATGGATGGTCTCTATGTGTGTGTGAGCATGGATGGTCTCTCTGTGTGTGTGAGCATGGATGGTCTCTCTGTGTGTGTGAGCATGAATGGTCTCTCTGTGTGTGTGAGCATGGATGGTCTCTATGTGTGTGTGAGCATGGATGGTCTCTGTGTGTGTGTGAGCATGGATGGTCTCTGTGTGTGTGTGATCATGGATGGTCTCTGTGTGTGTCTTTATGTGTGTGTGAGCATGGATGGTCTCTCTGTGTGTGTGAGCATGGATGGTCTCTATGTGTGTGTGAGCATGGATGGTCTCTGTGTGTGTGTGAGCATGGATGGTCTCTGTGTGTGTGTGATCATGGATGGTCTCTGTGTGTGAGCATGGATGTTCTCTATGTGTGTGTGATCATGGATGGTCTCTGTGTGTGTGAGCATGAATGGTCTCTGTGTGTGTGAGCATGGATGGTCTCTATGTGTGTGTGAGCATGGATGGTCTCTCTGTGTGTGTGAGCATGGATGGTCTCTCTGTGTGTGTGAGCATGGATGGTCTCTATGTGTGTGTGAGCATGGATGGTCTCTCTGTGTGTGTGAGCATGGATGGTCTCTCTGTGTGTGTGAGCATGGATGGTCTCTCTGAGTGTGTGAGCATGAATGGTCTCTCTGTGTGTGTGAGCATTGATGGTCTCTCTGTGTATGTGAGCATGGATGGTCTCTCTGTGTGTGTGTGAGCATGGATGGTCTCTGTGTGTGAGCATGGATGGGCTCTCTGTGTATGTGAGCATGGAGGGTCTCTGTGTGTGTGTGAGCATGGAAGCTCGCTGTGCCAAACACATCCTACCGTTGTTCTGCTGGATCAATCACTCAGTGTGCAGCAGGAGCCATGCACCCCTGCAGAATTGATCTTTTAATGCGTGTGTGCGCCAGTGGCATAGCGCAGTTTCGCGGCGCCCTCTCCCCCTCGCTCAGACTGAGCAAAGGCCCAACCCCAACCCAATGATTTATTTATTTTGCCATGGGGCAGAGAGAAAATGTAGCTATTTTAGAGCTCAGGGACAATCTCAACTTTTTTTTCACTAATATTTGTTTTATATTAGCAATATTTTAAATATATACAGTTGAAGTCGGAAGTTTACATACATCTTAGCCAAATACATTTAAACTCAGGTTTTCACAATTCCTGACATTTAATCCTAGTAAAAATTCCCTGTCTTAGGTCAGTTAGGATCACCACTTTATTTTAAGAATGTGAAATGTCAGAATAATAGTAGAGAGAATGATTTATTTCAGCTTTTATTTCTTTCATCACATTCCCAGTGGGTCAGAAGTTTACATACACTCAATTAGTATTTGGTAGCATTGCCTTTAAATTGTTTAACTTGGGTCAAACGTTTCGGGTAGCCTTCCACAAGCTTCCCACAATAAGTTGGGTGAATTTTGGCCCATTCCTCCTGACAGAGCTGGTGTAACTGAGTCAGGTTTGTAGGCCTCCTTGCTCGCACACGCTTTTTCAGTTCTGCCCACAAATGTTCTATAGGATTGAGGTCAGGGCTTTGTGATGGCCACTCCAATAACTTGACTTTGTTGTCCTTAAGCCATTTTGCCACAACCTTTGAAGTATGCTTGGGGTCATTGTCCATTTGGAAGACCCATTTGCGACCAAGCTTTAACTTCCTGACTGATGTCTTGAGATGTTGCTTCAATATATCCACATAATTTTCCTTCCTCATGATTCCATCTATTTTGTGAAGTGCACCAGTCCCTCCTGCAGCAAAGCACCCCCACAGCATGATGCTGCCACCCTCGTGCTTCACGGTTGGGATCGTGTTCTTCGGCTTGCAAGCGACCCCCTTTTTCCTCCAAACATAACGATGGTCATTATGGCCAAACAGTTCTATTTTTGTTTCATCAGACCAGAGGACATTTCTCCAAAACGTATGATCTGTGTCATCATGTGCAGTTGCAAACCGTAGTCTGGCTTTTTTATGGCGGTTTTGGAGCAGTGGCTTCTTCCTTGCTGAGCGGCCTTTCAGGTTATGTCGATATAGGACTTGTTTCACTGTGGATATAGATACTTTTGAACCTGTTTCCTCCAGCATCTTCACAAGGTCCTTTGCTGTTGTTCTGGGATTGATTTGCACTTTTCGCACCAAAGTACGTTCATCTCTAGGAGACAGAACGCGTCTCCTTCCTGAGTTTGAAGGTAGGCCTTGAAATACATCCACAGGTACACATCCAATTGACTCAAATGATGTCAATTAGCCTATCAGAAGCTTTTAAAGCCATTACATCATTTTCTGGAATTTTCCAAGCTGTTTAAAGGCACAGTCAACTTAGTGTATGTAAACTTCTGACCCACTGGAATTGTGATACAGTGAATTATAAGTGAAATAATCTGTCTGTAAACAATTGTTGGAACAATTACTTGTGTCATGCACAAAGAAGATGTCCTAACCAACTTGCCAAAACTATTGTTTGTTAACAAGAAATGTGTGGTGTGGTTGAAAACAAGTTTTAATGACTCCAACCTAAGTGTATGTAAACTTCCGACTTCAACTGTATTTTGATAGACCAAAGTATCAGCTATTCCACCATGTAAAGGAACATTCTCCTAATTTATTTATTTTAAAAAAATTCAATTAACTGGCTTTATTTAAACTCTGTCAGACACCATAAAAGGCATTTTAAAAAAAAAAAGATCTAAAGGGGGTTAGCCATCAGTGACGGAGTTGACAACAGATACTCAAAACAGACATATATTTGCCTCTAAAAATACAAGTTAATTAGTAAAATATGGAAAATTATTAATTTGAAAATCCCCAGTAAAAACATAACCATTCTATCAGATCTTTTAGAACTCTGACGGAGTATGAAGCTAGACAACTGTGTATACCATTAAAGTGGTATACACTGTAGCAATTTAGTTATTCCTCAGTTGCTTTATGACTCTACAACCTAATTAAATGAAACATATTCTATCTTAATCTATCAGGCAGATGGAGTTGACAGTTTATGGTTGTGACCATGGTGATTCCAATATTGTTTGTTTAAATCTATCAAAAGTAGAGAACTTTACAGACCATGAGTGGTGTTGAGGACATGAATAAGGGGTCCTTATGGTATAGCTGACCCTGCTCATTCCTGATGAATTTAGGATTTTAGACAAATCTGACAGAGTTTACCAAATCTCCGAACACATCTTTTAGGAATCACAGTTTTGAGATAAATATTATTTAAAGTCACAGAGGCCTACTGGGGGGGGGGGGGGGGGGGGGGCTAAGCCAGTGGTGTGCGCCTGTGTGTATGTGTAAGTGTGTGGTGTTCCTGTGTATTGCTGACGTCCCTGGTTGTGTGTGTTTGTGTGTTGCAGGAAGCTGTCATCACTCCGGTGTCTCCTGACGTGCTGTACCTGTTCCGGGTGCAGGCTGTGTGTATGAATGACATGCGCAGTGACTTCAGCCAGAGCATGCTCTTCAGAGGTGACTCTTCCTCATTATCATCCTCCTCATCATCATCCTCATCATCATCCTCCTCATCTTTCCTTCATTTTTCCTTTTCACTTTTGTAAAAATGATCTGTAAGTATTTCCCTCATGTTTCATCACTCAGTCTATATTTATCCCAAATCTCTTTCTCTTGTTTTGTTCCCTTATTGTCTTGTTTAGTGATCCAGAGTTGTCTCTACTCTTTCCCCTCCTCATCACGATATCTCTGTCTGTCTAAATGCCTATGCTGATTTGTTGCACAGCTAGAATCAATAGCGGTATTATACTGACTATACAGTAAAATATATGTTTTGTTATCATTGGTTAACAAGTTTCATGTTATGTTCTCCTTTCAGCTAACACAACCAGGATATTTGAAGGGACGAGGATAGTGAAGACTGGGATGGTGAGTGCTGTGTGAAACCGCTGTAGTACTACCTCTCTCCAACAGGGAGCAGCACTGTCTCATTATTAAACCTCTGTGCTGGAGAGCATGCTCTGTGACTCCGATACTGTCAACTCCAAAGACGTTTAACTACAGACCACAGATATAAATGTAATGTGCAGATAACAAATGATGTACTTGATTGCTTTTTATTTTCAATTGATGAAACAGTTCCACATATTCATGATAACATGGGCTATTATGTCATTGAATTATTCAATCACTTCTCTCTTTTCCCTCCCTGTCCTACCCCCTCACCTTTTTTCGCCTCTCCATACTTTCTATCTCTAGCCCACTGTTTCCCCAGCCTCCTCGGCAGACATGGCTCCCATCAGCTCCGGCTCCTCCACCTGGACCTCCTCCGGCCTCCCCTTCTCCTTTGTCTCCATGGCGACAGGCATCAGCCCCTCCTCCAGTGGTAGCCAGGCGACGGTGGCGTCCGTGGTGACTAGTACCCTACTGGCAGGGCTAGGGTTCAGTGGTGGGGTGATCTCCTCCTTCCCCAGCTCTGTGTGGCCCACCAGAGCCCCATCCTCCAGCCAGAATCCCACCGCTGCCACCCCTCGTCAGCCCACCACCGAACCAGCAGCCTCCCAGAGCGCTGACACAGCCAAAGACAATGGAGAGGGCTCCGAGGACGGGAAGAAAGGTGCCAAAGGTGAGGGAGAGGAGGGAGAGAAAGAAGGAGAGGAGGATAAGGAGGAAGACGAGGAGGAGAAAGAAAAGGAGACGAAAGAGAAGAAAGCAACGACGGCAGACAAGGTAGAGAAGCAGACGAACAGCACGGTAGTGAAAGAGCCGCCCACGGCCGCCCCAGCCTCGACTGCCAAAGAGAAAGGAAGAGAAGGAGGGGAGAGTAAGACTAACACCAGCAGCACTACGCCCTCTAGTGCTGTGGAGGACCAGCTGGTGACACACACACAGAGCATGGTGGAGACAGGCACAGTGGTGCCCCCTACCTTTGAGCCAGGGAATGACACTGCAGAGTTCCCAGCCCAAGACAGCCCCTCCCCCACTCTCCAGCCCAGCACAGGAGGGGACAAAAGCCACTGGCCATTCTCCATACACACAGGTGAGCACAGGCATTATAGTGGCTTCTCTTCAGTTCATTCTGAGAAAAATAATGAAAGGGCATCAGACTTGGATCTGAGAACAGATTGTACTCCCTGTCTCAACTTGTGATCTTTTTCCTTTCTTCAGTATGTGATTCCTCCTATTACATTTTAATCATTTAGCAGACGCTCTTATCCAGACCCACTTACAGGACCAATTAGGGTTAAGTGCCTTGCTCAAGGGCACATCAACAGATTTTTCACCTAGTCGGCTCGGGAATTCGAACCAGCGAACTTTCGGTTACTGGCCCATCACTCTCAACCGCTAGGCTACCTGCCGCGCTATAATACGACTATAAAGTGGAAAGGAATATGACAGCCTTGTATTAGACATACTGTACCATGGTTCAGTTTAAACGTTTTTTCCACTCTTATGGCTATACTGAATGACATAATGTAGGTGTTGAGCAGTGTTGGGGAGTAGTGAACAACATTTTGCAGCAGCTTGGTGGTAGTTGAACTAAATAAAAATATTGGTAGCGCTTTCAGTAGTTATTTACTTTTTTGACATGGAGTGGTGTAACTACTGGAAATACACACAACTTTTTTTGCAAAAATAAAATAAAATATGGGTGTAGGCAAGAATTTCCTTTTTTTTCGGCATCAGACATGCCTAATTCTCTAATAGGCTAAAATACACCTTCTGTTAACATCTGACACCAGTGTGATCTGTTCTTGCAATTTGTAGTCAGTAACCAGGTTTCCATCAAAGCTTTTAATGTGAGTAAAGTACATGTCAGATAAAAAAATGTTGTGATCGGTCTGATGGAAACGAATATTTGTCGGTAAACTTTCCAAATGTTGACAAAACAAAATACGGTAGACAAAGTGGGATCTTTTTGTGTGGGTGAAATTAATGATGCGATAAATGTCGGTGGAAACGCTTTTATGCGCATATATTGATATAATAACCATCATATCGAAGTAAACTTGGAGTCACAGTATAACATGTTGTGTGGTCCTCCCACAACGACTCGTCGGGAAAGAATGCAGTTTAGTAGTCTACAGATTAAATAGGTTATGATGAATTTCACAGGGTGGTGAAAGTGCAAGGTGATGAGTTTGATGCTACTTTACAATAAATATCGAGGGTCTTATTCTGGTGACATGATCATCGATGCTTGGCTGCCATTTGACAAATAAAAATAATCTTGCTCATTTGTCCATAATAATCTCATCATGTAGACTTTACCCGCACTGTATTTGCGAACTGTTGGCTAGAGCGCACCTGCCAATAGCAAGAGTTGGCACACTCGCTATATTTGTTTGTGAGAAAACCATCAATACAGTTGAAAATGTGATGGAAGCCCATTTCACTTTTATTTTTTATTCGGTACATGGGAATTTAACCGCAAAAGGTATTTTTATGTGCGCTATGTTGTGTTGTTATGTGTTAATAACATGAAGACTACGTTACCCAGCAGGCTATGCGAGGGGGAGAAGTTGAAGTATGCCTTGCATGGCTATACAAGGAGATTGCTAGCTGAAGTATCAGTTTATTAAAAGTAGTTCAACCTACGCCGAGGTTTGTCATTATTTAAAGGAACAAACATAACATGGTGTCAGATTGGTAGGCGCTCTGACGAGACAGAGAAAAGAAAGGAGTAACTCTGCAAATTTCCGCGACGAAAATTTAACATTCTACCACAAGTCAAGTGACGTGAGTAGTCGAACTTGCAAGAGCGATGCCAACGAGCCGCAGCAGCGAGAGTGACAGCAGCGAGAGCGAGGCTGCATTGGAATCTGTTGACGAACAAGTTGATGAGCAACCTACTGAAGTAAGAGAAATTGAAACTGTACCTGTTTCCCGTCATTGATAGGCTTAGTCCTCCTACTCCTATGCAGTTAACAGGCAATCTAGCAGACAATTGGAAACGTTTCAAGCAGAGATCTACCTAGCAGCCAGTGGAGCAGGGGGAGATGATGACAAATTGAAAGCTTCCATTTTTCTGCATGTTATTGGAGAGGATGCATTGGACATTTACAATAGCTTTCAGCTAGACGAGGCAAACTTGTACCAAGCCAGAACGTCACGTTTGAGAGATACACGTTTTTCTCTCATGATCAGAAACAGGGAGTCAGTTTTGACCAGTACTTGGCTGAGCTGAACACACTGAGCAAAACGTGTGAATTTGAAAATCTGAAAGTCTCACTAGTGAAAGACAGGATAGTCTTTGGCATACTTGATAATGGACTCAAGGAGAGATTGCTGCGTGAGTAAGAATTAACTTTGGATAAAGCAGTGAATATGTGTCGAGCAGCTGAAACCACCAGAGCACAAGTTAAAGAGCTGCGCAGGGATGAGACTTCAGTGCAATAAAAAGAGAGGAGCAACACACACAACGCTTTACAAAACAAAAACAAGCAAAATAGAAAAATCAAAACACTAGATGTGGAAAATGTGTAGTTATCCACACGCCAAAAAATTGCCCTGCATATGGCAAATCGTGTAACAACTGTGGGAAAAATAATCATTTCTCAAAATGCTGCAGAGCTGAGGCTACAAAGAAAAAGGTTCACACAGTCAAAGAGGAGACTGAAGAATTCTTTGTTGATTCTGTGGAAATATGCAATGCAGTAAAAGCTGAATGGATTGTGCCATTCAAGCTCGATACAGGAGCTCAGGTAAACCGGTTGTCGCTGGATGACTACAAAACACTGAAAGTGAAGAGCAAAATACACCCCGTGAAAATCAAGGTTACTTTACAGCACAAAGTAAAACAGTTCAAAGCACAGCTGCTGATCGTGGAAAAGAGTGTACAGCCTATTCTAGGAATCAGTGCATGTGAAAAGCTCAATTTGGTCAAAAGAGTGTATGTATGTAGTGACATCACAGACTGAAAATGACCAAGAATCGCTACTGGCTGAGTACGAGGACGTGTTTGAGGGTCTCGATGTTTACCTGGAGAACACAATATGTACTGATGACAAAATTACTCCAGTTGTACATGCGTGCAGAAAAGTTCAATTTGCACTGAGGAAAAGCTCAAGTAGGAACTCTGACGCATGGAAAAGATGGACGTCATCACAAAAATGGATGAACCTAGAGATTGGGTAAGCTCACTGGTTATTGTGGTGAAAAATAATGGGGATCTCAGGATATGTCTAGACCGAGAGATTTCAACAAAGCTATCAAGCGAGAGCATTTCAAGTTGCCAACCAGAGAAGAGATAATGTTGCAGTTTGCTGGAGCAAAATGGTTCAGTAAGCTTGATGCCTCATCAGGATTCTGGCAAATGAAGCTAGATGATGCAAGCTCAAGGCTATGCACATTCAACACACCTGAGGGCAGGTACAGATTTCTTTGTCTACCGTATGGGATTCTCTCAGCGCCAGAGGTCTACCACAAGACAATTCACATGATCTTCGAGCACATTCCAGGAGTAGAGATCATGATGGATGACATCATCGTCTGGGGGTCCACAAAAGAAGAACACGACGCGAGAGTGAGGCAAGTGCTGGACCCGACACGGAAAGTCAACCTGAAACTAAACAAAGACAATTGCGAGTTTGGTGTGAAAACACTTACCTTCGTGGGAGACATACTTTCAGAGGATGGAGTCAAACCAGACCTGAGGAAAACATCAGCCATCAACAACATGGAGCGCCCGAAGAACAATGACGACGTGAGATGCTTCATGGGCATGATCACCTACCTTGTAAAGTTCATACCTCAACTGTCAGCACAGTCTGCTCCACTCAGATGTCTTCTGGAACAGAAAAACGAATGGGAATGGTCCCATGAGCAGGAAAACTGCTTCAAAAACCTAAAGAAGACAATCACAGAAGAGCCAGTGCTCAGGTTCTATGATCCAGAGAGAAGCACAAGGATTTCTGCAGATGCGTCACAGTTTGGCCTGGGAGCAGTTTTTCTGCAACAGCATGACGACACATGGCAACCCGTCGCTTATGTGTCCAGAGCCTTGACAGGCGCAGAAACAAAGTATGCACAAAAAAGAGAAAGAACTACTGGTGAGCACATACAGTGGGGAGAACAAGTATTTGATACACTGCTGATTTTGCAGGTTTTCCTACTTACAAAGCATGTAGAGGTCTGTAATTTTTATCATAGGTACACTTCAACTGTGAGAGATGGAATCTAAAACAAAAATCCAGGAAATCACATTGCATGATTTTTAAGTAATTAATTTGCATTTTATTGCATGACATAAGTATTTGATACATCAGAAAAGCAGAACTTAATATTTGGTACAGAAACCTTTGTTTGCAATTACAGAGATCATACGTTTCCTGTAGGTCATGACCAGGTTTGCACACACTGCAGCAGGGATTTTGGCCCACTCCTCCATACAGACCTTCTCCAGATCCTTCAGGTTTCGGGGCTGTCGCTGGGCAATACGGACTTTCAGCTCCCTCCAAAGATGTTCTATTGGGTTCAGGTCTGGAGACTGGCTAGGCCACTCCAGGACCTTGAGATGCTTCTTACGGAGCCACTCCTTAGTTGCCCTGGTTGTGTGTTTCGGGTCGTTGTCATGCTTGAAGACCCAGCCACGACCCATCTTCAATGCTCTTACTGAGGGAAGGAGGTTGTTGGCCAAGATCTCGCGATACATGGCCCCATCCATCCTCCCCTCAACACGGTGCAGTCGTCCTGTCCTCTTTGTAGAAAAGCATCCCCAAAGAATGATGTTTCCACCTCCATGCTTCACGGTTGGGATGGTGTTCTTGGGGTTGTACTCATCCTTCTTCTTCCTCCAAACACGGCGAGTGGAGTTTAGACCAAAAAGTTCTATTTTTGTCTCATCAGACCACATGACCTTCTCCCATTCCTCCTCTGGATCATCCAGATGGTCATTGGCAAACTTCAGACGGGCCTGGACATGCGCTGGCTTGAGCAGGGGGACCTTGCGTGCGCTGCAGGATTTTAATCCATGACGGCGTAGTGTGTTACTAATGGTTTTCTTTGAGACTGTGGTCCCAGCTCTCTTCAGGTCATTGACCAGGTCCTGCCGTGTAGTTCTGGGCTGATCCCTCACCTTCCTCATGATCATTGATGCCCCACGAGGTGAGATCTTGCATGGAGCCCCAGACCGAGGGTGATTGACCGTCATCTTGAACTTCTTCCATTTTCTAATAATTGCGCCAACAGTTGTTGCCTTCTCACCAAGCTGCTTGCCTATTGTCCTATAGCCCATCCCAACCTTGTGCAGGTCTACAATTTTATCCCTGATGTCCTTACACAGCTCTCTGGTCTTGGCCATTGTGGAGAGATTGGAGTCTGTTTGATTGAGTGTGTGGACAGGTGTCTTTTATACAGGTAACGAGTTCAAACAGGTGCAGTTAATAGAGGTAATGAGTGGAGAACAGGAGGGCTTCTTAAAGAAAAACTAACAGGTCTGTTAGAGCCGGAATTCTTACTGGTTGGTAGGTGATCAAATACTTATGTCATGCAATAAAATGCAAATTAATTACTTAAAAATCATACAATGTGATTTTCTGGATTTTTGTTTTAGATTCCATCTCTCACAGTTGAAGTGTACCTATGATAAAAATTACAGACCTCTACATGCTTTGTAAGTAGGAAAACCTGCAAAATCGGCAGTGTATCAAATACTTGTTCTCCCCACTGTACGCGTGCAAAAAGTTTCACCAATACGTCTACGGACAAGCCTTCCAAGTAGAAACCGACCACAAACCATTGGTGTCAATCATGTCTAAGCCACTGAATGATTGTCCAATGAGAATCCAGATAATGTTGATCAGACTGTAAAAGTATGATGTGAAGATGATCTACACCCTGGGAAAGTTCATGTTCGCCACCGACACTCTTTCTCGAGTAGTCGACAAGAAAGAGAACACCAACACACAGAAAAACACTGAGATTCAGGCCTACGTCGACATGATCGTAGCATCACTTCCTGTGTCTTCTGAGAGAATGGTGCAGATCAAAAGAGACCGCAGCTGACCAAACAATGACAGAGTTAAAATAAACAATACTGATAGGATGGCCTGCACAGAAAAACAACTGTCCAAGGAGAATACAGGATTACTGGATGTGCAGAGCAGAGCTTACTGTTGTATCGATAAGTTTAGTGTTCAAAGGCAACAAGATTGTCATTCCTATGACACTACGCAAAGAAATGCTACAGAAAATACACGAGGGCCACTTGGGTGAGGAAAAATGCAAACGACGAGCACGAGAAGTAATGTACTGGCCAAGAATGAACCAGGAAATCAGCCAGACCACTGCTTCATGTGAACTGTGTTTGACCTACAGGCCAAAGCAGCAAGCAGAACCGCTAATGCCTCATCCAGTACCCAACCGACCCTACTACAAAGTTGGAGTTGACCTTTTTGACTGCAATGGCAAAAGTCACATTGTTGTTACCGACTACTACTCAAACTATCCTGAAGAGCAACACTGCCAACTACCTCCAGCAAAGCTGTAATCACCTACCTGAAATCAGTCTTTGCAAGACATGGGGTTGCGTCTGAACTGTACTCGGACAATGGCCCGCAGTTCTCAAGTTCTGAATTCCGATCGTTCGCTAACGACTGGGGATTCCGACACAACACCTCCAGCCCCAACCACCCAAGGTCCAATGGCTTAGCAGAAAGTTCAGTCAAAATTGTCAAAGGTCTGATGAAAAAGGCACCTGGATTGGATGTTTTTGTTTATGTGAAAAGAAATAGAGCCACAATAGAGTATTGTTGGACAGACTGCATTTAGCTGAGAAAAAAAAATGGGAAAGAAATGTGTGTTATTGAAAATTGCATGTTATGCAGGTTGAGTAAAAAAATGTGATGTAACATGTTTAGTTACAGAGAAAGTAGTTTTATTTTAAAGGAAGGAAGATGTGTTGTTATGTGTTAATAACTTGAAGACTACGTTACCCAGCAGGCTATGCGAGGAGGGGAAGTTGAAGTATGCCTTGCATGGCTACACAAGGAGATTGCTAGCTGAAGTATCAGTTTATTAAAAGTAGTTCAACCTACGCTCCAGTTTGTCATTATTTAAAGGAACAAACATAACATCACGCATGCCATTTATCTGCAACAAGTCAATTTGATGGAATCACAACTCTGATGGCAATATGCACATATTGGTTCTATGCAGATTTTAGAATGTTTGCATGGAAATCTGTGTCCAATTGGATGGAAATGTCATATTTAGATTAGCCTTGGCAGCTGCTAGTGATCTAGATTTAGATATGATAATTTTTCACGAAGTAGTAACTTTAGTTATGTAAACTATATATTTTTTAATGGTAGCTTTAGTGTAGCTTAACTTCTTCCAGTGTGAAGTAATTGGTAGCTTGGTAAACTATATTTTCAGAGTAGCTTCCCCAAAACTGGTGTTGAGTGGAGTAAAGTGGTCTGCCCAGGAAAGATCTCTACATGCTGAGAGACTGTGGCTAATGCTGAGATACACTACTGGAAGTACAGTTAAGGCTTTTAAACTGCCACTGCCTTGCAGACAGCCTTAACTACAGTAGGCCCTGTACAATATTGATTAGGTCTGCTGGGTTATACTGTAATTTACATGTTATGGAAAACCATAATGTTACATTATAGCTATTTCTGACCTACTTGGTGATTTAAATATGAGTCTCCCAAAGACAAAGACTCAAATGAAACATGTCTGGAAGATAGGACCATGCCCTCTTTCCTTCCTTGATTTCCATTCCCCCTCTCTCCTTCATTATCTCTTCCACTCCCCTTTCCCTCCTCTCTCATCTTTCCCACTCTCTCGCTCTGTCTCTCCTTCCCTGTATTTCCCTTTGGACCTCTGTTTTTCACTCTACCTCTTTCTATCACTCTCTTTATTTATTTATCTCTCTCTCACTCTCTCACACATTGTCTTTCTCTCCATCCTCGTTGTTTCCCATTCCTTCTCTTCCTCCTTCCTCCTCCCTCTCCCTCCTTGGTGTTCTCTTTAGGCTGAGTGCTGGCCTACTTTCAGGTCCAGCGAGATGAGCTCAGAGCAGACACACAGCTGCAGGGGAAATAACCTCTGCTCCATTTATAGCTCCCTGGCTGGCACTAGAGTCATGTAGGCCTTGCGTGCATTGGTGTGTGTGTATGTGTGTGTGGCTGCATGTGTGTGTGGTGACCCGTGTGTGTGTCCTTCGATGCAGGTTTGTGACTGGCTGTGAGTGCATTATCGCGTGTGTGCCCCTGTGTGTCCATGTGCACTTCCGCTGGCGCTGTGTTTTGGGATGACTCGTGTTCGCGTGAGAGGCAGATAGGAGAGAGCAGAACAGAACAGAGCAGAGTGGAGCAGCACACCATGGTTCCCCTGCCAGTATGGTGTGTGTGGATGGTAGGGAGAGAGAGAGCGGCTGTGGTAGCGGCTGGCTGTGCTGCAATGCAGGGGGCTGCTGTCTCTGCTCCTCTGGGCTACCCCCACTGTGCTGCTACCGCTACCACCCAGGCTCCTGCTGCAGAATAAAGCCATGGGGGCCGGGAACAGCACTGCAGGAGAACCAGCCCTGGGTAGGTAGGGTAGGGGGGTTAGCGCGGACGGGGGCTAGCTCAGGATGTTTGGGATCTAAGTGGAGCATTTATCTGGGTAGGAAGATAAGCTGGCTTTGTAGCACCAGGGTTGCCTTCATAAATAAACAGATGATGATTTGGTTGCTGAAGTTCTAATCGTCTCCAATATCAATTAATCTTTGTCATTTTTGGTTGTTGTTCTCCTGTGTGTGCCTATTAAATGTGATCCAGGATTGGTTTGTTCCTGTCTGCGTAAAGCACCAGTCTAGATACAGTAGGTTAAGGGGCGGATGATAATATTGATAGATTTTGGAAGGTAGTGTGGCTAACTTTAGAATACCTGTCTTTGATAGCACAGGAATGTATTGGTACTGGTAGCATTTGGTATGAAGAGAGGCTACTGTTTCTTTGGTAAGCACGGCTAAACATTCTACAGCACAAGTTTTTTTTAGTATTATGGTATAGTTTCATACACTGATGAAGACAGCTTGTCTGTCGAAATGTTGGTTATTAGGTTATTAAATGATTGCATCTGAGCTCCTAGAGTGTGCGGCTCTCCTTTTCTTTTTCAATAGTTTCTTAGAAAACATTCTGACTGATCACGTATCCAGCACTTTACCAAGGTAAATTAACCTGTAACATGAGTCTTCGGTTGAGAAGATGGCTAGCTAATTTTATAACATCATTGTTTATTATTATTTTGTTGCTCATTTTGTACCTTTGTGAAGCTCAGTTAACCCAGGCTAAATGTGTCTTTGTCCTCATTCGCGACCTCTCCTGTTCCGGATCAGCATCCCCAATATGTCCAGTAAATGTTGCTGTTGTTCTGACTGATTGTGTGTCCTCTCCCCTCCTCCAGAGAGGACTAGCGTGTCCAACCTGACCCAGCAGGGTCCCCCCGGGGTGGGCAGGGTGGAGTGGATCATCCCCCTGGTGGTGGTCTCTGCCCTCACCTTCGTCTGCCTCATCCTGCTGCTGGCTGTGCTTGTTTACTGGAGGTGGGTACTATAACACACTGAGACATCACACTCATGTAACTGAATAAAACCTGTCAGGAAGAATGTTTCCCCAAATCGTGTTGATATAGTTTGAAGAAGGGTAGGGCTGGCACAATTACCGTATAATCGTGTAACTAAAAAAATGGGACGGCCGGGCATTCCTGCGGTTGAGTCAGTTTCCGCGGTAACATGGACTCTTTACAACTGATTAAACTTTGTGTTGTAGCAAACAAGTATTTGGTTGCCTAGGCAACACCCCCCTCTCTGCAGCTGCAGCACATGCAGCCAGGAGCGGAAGAGGAGAAAATGTGCATCTTTAAAAACGATAAATAAATTACATTTGCTATTCAAGCAATTATAATGGTGGCTGCGGTCATTTGGCTGACAAATAATTACAGTATGACCAGTCATCCAAAATTCCATGACCGTCACAGCTCTAAAGAATGGTGAACATAGAGCAACATACAAAAAAACAGGCAGGTATAGGCTACACACCAGTGGTGGTCGGTGCCGTTTAAGATGAGGGAGGACGTTTATTTTTATTTTTTATGAGCATGGGCTTATTTCTGTTACAGCATATTGGATGACTGTCATTCATATTCCATTCTCCCAGCTCAATGTAATATCGATAAGTTTAGGCTACTACATGATACTCAAATTTTCCCTATACCCATCATGAGGTTGCTACAACCTAGCCTACGAATGAAAGTTTACAACGTAGGTGCGCAGGTCGAGAGAAATGAGGAGTAATCAAAGTGAAAGACAGTGACACATTCAATATCGCCTCGCACACTCTTGCCTGCATCTAGCTGATCTAGGGTGTAATCATTAGTCCAACAGTTGCAAACGAGAGTTTCTATTGGACACATTCAGCTATGTTTATCACTGTTTCATTCCGTTTGCTTCCGTTTAAGAAACATTTTTCAACAGAATCGGCGGAGTGAATACACCCCTGATCACATGCAAACACAGAACTAGCAGCCACATATTAACCACATGATCACTTTGCTCGTTGTATATATTATTCCTTCTCGCATCTACGCTCTCTCCTCCTCTCACCTTTTCCCTTCGCTTGTGGACTTCAGTGCACAATACAACAGCTGTCTGTGATCAGGCGAAAAAGAAAAAAAATGTTCCAAGCCAAACTTTCATACCCTAACTGCTACACACAGCCGACAGCGTTGTCACCATATTAACGTCAATTTTAGCAAAGCTACTAGAACTAACGGGTTAGTAAACCCGCTACAATCATGCAGTACAGTGTACAGCAAGCAGTTTAGCAGTTACACTGGCAAGCCCCGGTGGCAATAAATTAATAAAACCAAAAGCTTACCTTCACTTGGAAGAGTTCCAGTGTAGAATAGCCATAGCAAGCTAACATAGCATCTCGCTCTGTTTGAACCAGGTGTTTGAGTAGGCTAAACTAGCTAGCTGCATTCACTAGCTAAATTAGTGAAAGTAAAAAAAAGTATATATATATATATAAATACTACGAAATACAGCTACTGT
>NW_028159656.1:42500-48246 GCF_964263955.1 Coregonus lavaretus | reverse complement strand
AAGAGACGAAGATGGAGTCTGTCCCAAGTGGCACACTATTCCCTATAATAGTGCACCATGTTTTATCAGAGCCCTACACTCATAGAAAACAGGGTTCCAAAAGGGTTCTTCGGCTGTTCCCATAGGAGAACCCTTTTTGGGTCCAGGTAGAACCCTTTTTGGTTGCAGGTTTACCTCTTTTAGGTTCCATGTAGAACCCTCTGTGAAAAGGGTCCTACATGGAACCCAAAAGGGTTCTATCTGAAACCAAAAAGGGATATTCAAATGGGCTCAGCCGATGGACCCTTTTAGGTTCTAGATAGCACATTCTTTTCTAAAAGAGCAGGGGTCATGGTCAAAAGTAGTGCACTATATAGGGAATATTTGGGATGTGGCCGTGGTATTCTAGTGCATTGCAGTGGTAGTTTGTTGTTCTGTGTAAAAGCTAGGCAGCAGGCAGAGATGCTCTGTTATGGTGTGTGTGTGTGTGTGTGTGTGTGTGTGTGTGTGTGTGTGTGTGTGTGTGTGTGTGTGTGTGTGTGTGCGTGTGCGTGTGCGTGTGCGTGTGCGTGTGCGTGTGCGTGTGCGTGTGGCGTGTGCGTGTGCGTGTGTGGTCCTATGTAGCTCAATTGGTAGAGCACGGCGCTTGTAACGCCAGGGTAGTGGGTTCGATCCCCGGGACCACCCATACAGTGAGGGAAAAAAGTATTTGATCCCCTGCTGATTTTGTACGTTTGCCCACTGACAAAGAAATGATCAGTCTATAATTTTAATGGTAGGGGATCAAATACTCTGTCCACAGAAGCAATCAATCAATCAGATTCCAAACTCTCCACCATGGCCAAGACCAAAGAGCTCTCCAGGGATGTCAGGGACAAGATTGTAGACCTACACAAGGCTGGAATGGGCTACAAGACCATCGCCAAGCAGCTTGGTGAGAAGGTGACAACAGTTGGTGCGATTATTCGCAAATGGAAGAAACACAAAAGAACTGTCAATCTCCCTCGGCCTGGGGCTCCATGGAAGATCTCACCTCGTGGAGTTGAAATGATCATGAGAACGGTGAGGAATCAGCCCAGAACTACACGGGAGGATCTTGTCAATGATCTCAAGGCAGCTGGGACCATAGTCACCAAGAAAACAATTGGTAACACATTACGCCGTGAAGGACTGAAATTCTGCAGCGCCCGCAAGGTCCCCCTGCTCAAGAAAGCACATATATATGCCCGTCTGAAGTTTGCCAATGAACATCTGAATGATTCAGAGGAGAACTGGGTGAAAGTGTTGTGGTCAGATGAGACCAAAATGGAGCTCTTTGGCTTCAACTCAACTCGAAATGTTTGGAGGAGGAGGAATGCTGCCTATGACCCCAAGAACACCATCCCCACCGTCAAACATGGAGGTGGAAACATTATGCTTTGGGGGGGGTTTTCTGCTAAGGGGACAGGACAACTTCACCGCATCAAAGGGACGATGGACGGGGCCATGTACCGTCAAATCTTGGGTGAGAACCTCCTTCCCTCAGCCAGGGCATTGAAAATGGGTCATGGATGGGTATTCCAGCATGACAATGACCCAAAACTCACGGCCAAGGCAGCAAAGGAGTGGCTCAAGAAGAAGCACATTAAGGTCCTGGAGTGGCCTAGCCAGTCTCCAGACCTTAATCCCATAGAAACTCTGTGGAGGGAGCTGAAGGTTCAAGTTGCCAAACGTCAGCCTCGAAACCTTAATGACTTGGAGAAGATCTGCAAAGAGGAGTGTGACAAAATCCCTCCTGAGATGTGTGCAAACCTGGTGGCCAACTACAAGAAACGTCTGACCTCTGTGATTGCCAACAAGGGTTTTGCCACCAAGTACAAAGTCATGTTTTGCAGAGGGGTCAAATACTTATTTCCCTCATTAAAATGCAAATCAATTTATAACATGTTTTTCTGGATTTTTTTGTTGTTATTCTGTCTCTCACTGTTCAAATAAACCTACCATTAAAATTATAGACTGATCATTTCTTTGTCAGTGGGCAAACGTACAAAATCAGCAGGGGATCAAATACTTTTTTCCCTCACTGTACGTAAAAATGTATGCACACATGACTGTAAGTCGCTTTGGATAAAAGCGTCTGCTAAATGGCATATTATTATTAAATAGGTTTCCCCACTTCTTTGTTTAAATATGTTTCCACCTCTTTGTTTAAATACTTTTTCCCAGCTCTTTGTTTAAATACGTTTCCCCAGCTCTTTGTTTAAATACGTTTCCCCAGCTCTTTGTTTAAATAAGTTTCCCCAGCTCTTTGTTTAAATACGTTTCCCCAGCTCTTTGTTTAAATACGTTTCCCCAGCTCTTTGTTTAAATACGTTTCCCACCTCTTTGTTTAAATACGTTTTCCCACCTCTTTGTTTAAATATGTTTCCCACCTCTTTGTTTAAATACGTTTCCCACCTCTTTGTTTAAATACGTTTCCCCAACTCTTTGTTTAAATACGTTTTCCCACCTCTTTGTATAAATACGTTTCCCCAGCTCTTTGTTTAAATAAGTTTCCCCACCTCTTTGTTTAAATACGTTTCCCACCTCTTTGTTTAAATACGTTTTCCCACCTCTTTGTTTAAATATGTTTCCCACCTCTTTGTTTAAATACGTTTCCCACCTCTTTGTATAAATACGTTTCCCACCTCTTTGTTTAAATACGTTTCCCACCTCTTTGTTTAAATACGTTTCCCCAGCTCTTTGTTTAAATACGTTTCCCTAGCTTTTTGTTTGTTTGCCTCAGAAAGTAATAAATATGCTAATTTGTGGGTTTTGTGGGTTTTTCATTCACCTGCATATGAAAACACAGCAACAATATTGCCGCATGTTTACGACTGCAAAACCCACAAGTGTTATTTATTTTAATGTCTCCATTGAGATTTACTATCTCTCATTATGTCTCCCATCCTGACTGGCTGTACATATAAGACATTATAGGAGCGAGGTTTACGTTGACGTATTCAGTCCGAGCGACAGAATGAGCAATAACTTCTGTTATAGTTATAGGACCTTGGCACATTTGCTTTGTCAATCTGGCTGCCAACTGTAAAACGGAACGGGCATTTTTTTGAAAGAAGCCATCACTATAATTTATACCGGCCCCATAAATGCACCATGAAACTGCCCAAGGTTAGTCAAGGTTATACAGCTCAGATAGAGGTAGCCAGCTTGGCATAACACACCGCTCACTGTCTGAGGACAGACAGAACACACACACACACACACACACACTGGGCACCTGACCAATATGCTATTATACGTGTTTTTTTTTCTTCGCTGATCTTAACTTTTTTGTACGTAATGTTTCCGCCATTGTTTTTCTATGACCGAAAAAAAAAGCTTCTGGACATCAGAAAAGCAGTCACTAACCTCAAATTTGGATGAGGATTTCTACTTCAATGAGGCGGATGACACACTGCTCATCCCGGACCAGGCCCCAAAATCCGTGACACTCGGAAAAGGAAGAGGCTGCGCTATAGAGGTCCCGGCGTGCGGGATACCTGACGAGACCACGTCGGCGAGTAAAATAAAATGCCTTTTTAACCTCTGTTCTATTGGTCGAACGTGCAATCACTGGAGAATAAACTGGACGAGCTCCGTTCGAGACTATCCTATCAACGTGGCTGAACAAGGACCTGGAAAATATTAATCAATCCGTTTTTTTTTTCTCCATACATCGGCAGGACAGAACGGCAGCGTCTCATGACATCACTATTAACCAAGAGAGTTTTCATCTATATTTTTCATAGCCGTTATTTACCACCACAAACCGATGCACGAAGACCACACTCAACGAGTTGCATAGGACCATAAGCAAATAAGAAAATGCTCACCCAGAGGCGGCGCTCCTAGTGGCCGGTGATTTTAATGCAGGAAAACTGTAATCCGTTTTACCTCATTTCTACCAGCATGTCACCTGTGCAACTAGAGGCAAAAAATACAAAAAAACTGTAGATCACCTTTACGCCACACACAGAAACGTTTGGCAAATCTGACCATAACTCTATCGTCCTGATTCCTGCTTAAAAGCAAAAAACTCAAACAGGAAGTACTAGTGGTCTGATGAAGCGGAAGTGTTCTGATGAAGCGGATGCTAAGCTATAGGACTGTTTCGCTATCACAGACTGGAATATCTTCCGGGATTCATCTGATAAAACATTGACAAGTTCACCACATCAGTCACCAGGTCTATAAATAAGTGCATCGATGGAGTCGTCCCCACAGTGGCCGTACGTACATACCCCAACCAGAAGCCATGTATTACAGGCTACATCAGCACTGAGCTAAAGGATAGAGCTGCCTCTTTCAAGGATTGGGATACTAATCCAGACCCTTATAAGAAATCCTGCTACGCCCCTCCGACGAACCATCAAACAGGAAAGTGCCAATACAGGACCAAGATCGAATCCTACTACACCTGCTCTGATGCTCGTCGGATGTGTTAGGGTTTGCAAACTATTATGGATTACAAAGGGAAACCCGGTGACGCAATCCTACTAGACGAGCTAAATGCCTTCTATGCTCGCTTCGAGGCAAGCAACACTGAATCATGCACGAGAGCATCAGCTGTTCCTGACGACTTTGTGATCACGCTCTCTGGAGTCAATGTGAGTAAGACCTTTAAACAGGTTAAAATTCACAAGGCCACAGGGCCAGACGGATTACCGGGACGTGTACTGAGAGCATACTCTGACCAGCTGGCAATTGTCTTTGCTGACATTTTCAACCCCTCCCTGACCCAGTCTATAATATCTACTTGTTTCAAGCAGACCACCGTAGTCCCTGTGACCAGGAACGCCAAGGTAACCTGTCTAAATGACTATCGCCCGTAGCACTCACATCTGTAGCCATGAAATGCTTTGAAAGGCTGGTCATGGCTCACATCAACTCCATCATCCCAGACACCCTGGACCAACTCCAGACACGCTGGACCAACTACCACCCCAACAGATCCACAGATGACACAATCTCTATTGCACTCCACACTGCCCTTTCCCACCTGGACAAAAGGAACACCTACGTGAGAATGCTGTTCATTGACTACAGCTGCACTCTTGAGAGCATCTTGACTGGCTGCATCACCGCTTGGTTACGGCAACTGCTTGGCATCTAACCGCAATGTGCTACAGAGGGTAGTGCGTACGGCCCAGTACATCACCGGGGCCGAGCTTCCTGCCATCCAGGACCTCTATGCCAGTCGGTGTCAGAGGAAGGCCCCAAAAAGGGTCAAAGACTCCAGACACCCAAGTCATATCCTGTTCTCTCTGCTACCGCGCGGCAAGCAGTACCAGAGCGCCAAGTCTGGGATGAAAAGGCTCCTGAACATCTTCTACCCCCAAGTCATGAGACAGCACTGGCTCTCTTGTGTCGGCTCTATTCACGCTCACAGGACTCTACCCACACACTCACACACTCCAACACACATACACAAAACACACACACACACAAGCATATTGACGACACACATACACACACACACTTTCACACTCTTTCACACTGTTCACATACGCTGCTGCTAGTCCGTTTATTATCTATCCTGATTGACTAGTCACTTTTACCCCTACCTACATGTACATATTACCTCAACTACCAACACTGCTGCTACTCTGTTTATTATCTATCCTGATTGACTAGTCACTTTTACCCCTACCTACATTTACATATTACCTCAACTACCAACACTGCTGCTACTCTGTTTATTATCTATCCTGATTGACTAGTCACTTTTACCCCTACCTACATGTAC
>NW_028159656.1:27500-40000 GCF_964263955.1 Coregonus lavaretus | reverse complement strand
GTCTGGTGTGGTATCTGTTGTCTGGTGTGGTATCTGTTGTCTGGTGTGGTATCTGTTGTCTGGTGTGGTGTCTGTTGTCTGGTGTGGTATCTGTTGTCTGGTGTGGTATCTTCATGTAGCTGTTGTCTGGTGTGGTACCTGTTGTCTGGTGTGGTATCTTCATGTAGCTGTTGTCTGGTGTGGTATCTGTTGTCTGGTGTGGTATCTTCATGTACCTGTTGTCTGGTGTGGTATCTGTTGTCTGGTGTGGTATCTGTTATCTGGTGTGGTATATGTTGTCTGGTGTGGTATCTGTTGTCTGGTGTGGTATCTGTTGGCTGGTGTGGTATCTGTTGTCTGGTATGTATCTGTTGTCTGGTGTGGTATCTGTTGTCTGGTGTGGTATCTGTTGTCTCGTGTGGTATCTGTTGTCTGGTGTGGTATCTGTTGTCTGGTGTGGTATCTGTTGTCTGGTATGTATCTGTTGTCTGGTGTGGAATCTGTTGTCTGGTGTGGTATCTGTTGTCTGGTATGTATCTGTTGTCTGGTGTGGTATCTGTTGTCTGGTGTGGTATCTGTTGTCTGGTGTGGTATCTGTTGTCTGGTGTGGTATCTGTTGTCTGGTGTGGTATCTGTTGTCTGGTGTGGTATCTGTTGTCTGGTGTGGTATCTGTTGTCTGGTGTGGTATCTGTCTGGTGTGGTATATGTTGTCTGGTGTGGTATCTTCATGTACCTGTTGTCTGGTGTGTTATCTGTTGTCTGGTGTGGTATCTCCATGTATCTGTTGTCTGGTGTGGTATCTGTTGTCTGGTGTGGTATCTGTTGTCTGGTGTGGTATCTCCATGTATCTGTTGTCTGGTGTGGTATCTGTTGTCTGGTGTGGTATCTCCATGTATCTGTTGTCTGGTGTGGTATCTCCATGTATCTGTTGTCTGGTGTGGTATCTGTTGTCTGGTGTGGTATCTCCATGCATCTGTTGTCTGGTGTGGTATCTGTTGTCTGGTGTGGTATCTGTGGTCTGGTGTGGTATCTGTTGTCTGGTGTGGTATCTGTTGTCTGGTGTGGTATCTGTGGTCTGGTGTGGTATCTGTTGTCTGGTGTGGTATCTGTTGTCTGGTGTGGTATCTGTTGTCTGGTGTGGTATCTGTTGTCTGGTGTGGTATCTGTTGTCTGGTGTGGTACCTGTTGTCTGGTGTGGTATCTCCATGTATCTGTTGTCTGGTGTGGTATCTGTTGTCTGGTGTGGTATCTGTTGTCTGGTGTGGTATCTCCATGTATCTGTTGTCTGGTGTGGTATCTGTTGTCTGGTGTGGTATCTCCATGTATCTGTTGTCTGGTGTGGTATCTCCATGTATCTGTTGTCTGGTGTGGTATCTGTTGTCTGGTGTGGTATCTCCATGCATCTGTTGTCTGGTGTGGTATCTGTTGTCTGGTGTGGTATCTGTGGTCTGGTGTGGTATCTGTTGTCTGGTGTGGTATCTGTTGTCTGGTGTGGTATCTGTGGTCTGGTGTGGTATCTGTTGTCTGGTGTGGTATCTGTTGTCTGGTGTGGTATCTGTTGTCTGGTGTGGTATCTGTTGTCTGGTGTGGTATCTGTTGTCTGGTGTGGTACCTGTTGTCTGGTGTGGTATCTCCATGTATCTGTTGTCTGGTGTGGTATCTGTTGTCTGGTGTGGTATCTGTTGTCTGGTGTGGTATCTCCATGTATCTGTTGTCTGGTGTGGTATCTGTTGTCTGGTGTGGTATCTCCATGTATCTGTTGTCTGGTGTGGTATCTCCATGTATCTGTTGTCTGGTGTGGTATCTGTTGTCTGGTGTGGTATCTCCATGCATCTGTTGTCTGGTGTGGTATCTGTTGTCTGGTGTGGTATCTGTGGTCTGGTGTGGTATCTGTTGTCTGGTGTGGTATCTGTTGTCTGGTGTGGTATCTGTTGTCTGGTGTGGTATCTGTTGTCTGGTATGTATCTGTTGTCTGGTGTGGAATCTGTTGTCTGGTGTGGTATCTGTTGTCTGGTGTGGTATCTGTTGTCTGGTGTGGTATCTTCATGTATCTGTTGTCTGGTGTGTATCTGTTGTCTGGTGTGGTATCTGTTGTCTGTTGTGGTATCTGTTGTCTGGTGTGGTATCTTCATGTACCTGTTGTCTGGTGTGGTACCTGTTGTCTGGTGTGGTATCTGTTGTCTGGTGTGGTATCTTCATGTACCTGTTGTCTGGTGTGGTATCTGTTGTCTGGTGTGGTATCTGGTGTTTGGTGTGGTATCTGTTGTCTGGTGTGGTATCTGTTGTCTGGTGTGGTATCTGTTGTCTGGTGTGGTATCTGTTGTCTGGTGTGGTATCTGTTGTCTGGTGTGGTATCTGTTGTCTGGTGTGGTATCTGTTGTCTGGTGTGGTATCTTCATGTAGCTGTTGTCTGGTGTGGTATCTGTTGTCTGGTGTGGTATCTGTTGTCTGGTGTGGTATCTGTTGTCTGGTGTGGTATCTGTTGTCTGGTGTGGTATCTGTTGTCTGGTGTGGTATCTGTTGTCTGGTGTGGTATCTTCATGTAGCTGTTGTCTGGTGTGGTACCTGTTGTCTGGTGTGGTATCTTCATGTAGCTGTTGTCTGGTGTGGTATCTGTTGTCTGGTGTGGTATCTTCATGTACCTGTTGTCTGGTGTGGTATCTGTTGTCTGGTGTGGTATCTGTTATCTGGTGTGGTATATGTTGTCTGGTGTGGTATCTGTTGTCTGGTGTGGTATCTGTTGTCTGGTTTGGTATCTGTTGTCTGGTATGTATCTGTTGTCTGGTGTGGTATCTGTTGTCTGGTGTGGTATCTGTTGTCTGGTGTGGTATCTGTTGTCTGATGTGGTATCTGTTGTCTGGTGTGGTATCTGTTGTCTGGTATGTATCTGTTGTCTGGTTTGGAATCTGTTGTCTGGTGTGGTATCTGTTGTCTGGTATGTATCTGTTGTCTGGTGTTGGTATCTGTTGTCTGGTGTGGTATCTGTTGTCTGGTGTGGTATCTGTTATCTGGTGTGGTATATGTTGTCTGGTGTGGTATCTGTTGTCTGGTGTGGTATCTGTTGTCTGGTGTGGTATCTGTTGTCTGTTGTGGTATCTGTCTGGTGTGGTATATGTTGTCTGGTGTGGTATCTTCATGTACCTGTTGTCTGGTGTGGTATCTGTTGTCTGGTGTGGTATCTCCATGTATCTGTTGTCTGGTGTGGTATCTGTTGTCTGGTGTGGTATCTGTTGTCTGGTGTGGTATCTCCATGTATCTGTTGTCTGGTGTGGTATCTGTTGTCTGTTGTGGTATCTCCATGTATCTGTTGTCTGGTGTGGTATCTCCATGTATCTGTTGTCTGGTGTGGTATCTGTTGTCTGGTGTGGTATCTCCATGCATCTGTTGTCTGGTGTGGTATCTGTTGTCTGGTGTGGTATCTGTGGTCTGGTGTGGTATCTGTTGTCTGGTGTGGTATCTGTTGTCTGGTGTGGTATCTGTGGTCTGGTGTGGTATCTGTTGTCTGGTGTGGTATCTGTTGTCTGGTGTGGTATCTGTTGTCTGGTGTGGTATCTGTTGTCTGGTGTGGTATCTGTTGTCTGGTGTGGTACCTGTTGTCTGGTGTGGTATCTGTTGTCTGGTGTGGTATCTGTTGTCTGGTGTGGTATCTGTTGTCTGGTGTGGTATCTGTTGTCTGGTGTGGTATCTGTTGTCTGGTGTGGTATCTGTTGTCTGGTGTGGTATCTTCATGTAGCTGTTGTCTGGTGTGGTATCTGTTGTCTGGTGTGGTATCTGTTGTCTGGTGTGGTATCTGTTGTCTGGTGTGGTATCTGTTGTCTGGTGTGGTATCTGTTGTCTGGTGTGGTATCTGTTGTCTGGTGTGGTATCTTCATGTAGCTGTTGTCTGGTGTGGTACCTGTTGTCTGGTGTGGTATCTTCTTGTAGCTGTTGTCTGGTGTGGTATATGTTGTCTGGTGTGGTATCTTCATGTACCTGTTGTCTGGTGTGGTATCTGTTGTCTGGTGTGGTATCTGTTATCTGGTGTGGTATATGTTGTCTGGTGTGGTATCTGTTGTCTGGTGTGGTATCTGTTGTCTGGTTTGGTATCTGTTGTCTGGTATGTATCTGTTGTCTGGTGTGGTATCTGTTGTCTGGTGTGGTATCTGTTGTCTGGTGTGGTATCTGTTGTCTGATGTGGTATCTGTTGTCTGTTGTGGTATCTGTTGTCTGGTATGTATCTGTTGTCTGGTTTGGAATCTGTTGTCTGGTGTGGTATCTGTTGTCTGGTATGTATCTGTTGTCTGGTGTTGGTATCTGTTGTCTGGTGTGGTATCTGTTGTCTGGTGTGGTATCTGTTATCTGGTGTGGTATATGTTGTCTGGTGTGGTATCTGTTGTCTGGTGTGGTATCTGTTGTCTGGTGTGGTATCTGTTGTCTGTTGTGGTATCTGTCTGGTGTGGTATATGTTGTCTGGTGTGGTATCTTCATGTACCTGTTGTCTGGTGTGGTATCTGTTGTCTGGTGTGGTATCTCCATGTATCTGTTGTCTGGTGTGGTATCTGTTGTCTGGTGTGGTATCTGTTGTCTGGTGTGGTATCTCCATGTATCTGTTGTCTGGTGTGGTATCTGTTGTCTGGTGTGGTATCTCCATGTATCTGTTGTCTGGTGTGGTATCTCCATGTATCTGTTGTCTGGTGTGGTATCTGTTGTCTGGTGTGGTATCTCCATGCATCTGTTGTCTGGTGTGGTATCTGTTGTCTGGTGTGGTATCTGTGGTCTGGTGTGGTATCTGTTGTCTGGTGTGGTATCTGTTGTCTGGTGTGGTATCTGTGGTCTGGTGTGGTATCTGTTGTCTGGTGTGGTATCTGTTGTCTGGTGTGGTATCTGTTGTCTGGTGTGGTATCTGTTGTCTGGTGTGGTATCTGTTGTCTGGTGTGGTACCTGTTGTCTGGTGTGGTATCTGTTGTCTGGTGTGGTATCTGTTGTCTGGTGTGGTATCTGTTGTCTGGTGTGGTATCTCCATGTACCTGTTGTCTGGTGTGTTATCTGTTGTCTGGTGTGGTATCTCCATGTATCTGTTGTCTGGTGTGGTATCTCCATGTATCTGTTGTCTGGTGTGGTATCTGTTGTCTGGTGTGGTATCTTCATGTACCTGTTGTCTGGTGTGGTATCTGTTGTCTGGTGTGGTATCTCCATGTATCTGTTGTCTGGTGTGGTATCTGTTGTCTGGTATGTATATGTTGTCTGGTGTGGTATCTGTTGTCTGGTGTGGTATCTGTTGTCTGGTGTGGTATCTGTTGTCTGGTGTGGTATCTGTTGTCTGGTGTGGTATCTCCATGTATCTGTTGTCTGGTGTGGTATCTGTTGTCTGGTGTGGTATCTGTTGTCTGGTGTGGTATCTGTTGTCTGGTATGTATCTGTTGTCTGGTATGTATCTGTTGTCTGGTGTGGTGTCTGTTGTCTGGTGTGGTATCTGTTGTCTGGTGTGGTATCTGTTGTCTGGTGTGGTATCTGTTGTCTGGTGTGGTATCTGTTGTCTGGTGTGGTATCTGTTGTCTGGTGTGGTATCTGTTGTCTGGTGTGGTATCTGTTGTCTGGTGTGTTATCTGTTGTCTGGTGTGGTATCTGTTGTCTGGTGTGGTATCTGTTGTCTGGTGTGGTATCTCCATGTATCTGTTGTCTGGTGTGGTATCTGTTGTCTGGTGTGGTATCTGTTGTCTGGTGTGGTATCTGTTGTCTGGTGTGTATCTGTTGTCTGGTGTGGTATCTGTTGTCTGGTGTGGTATCTCCATGTATCTGTTGTCTGGTGTGGTATCTGTTGTCTGGTGTGGTATCTGTTGTCTGGTGTGGTATCTGTTGTCTGGTGTGGTATCTGTTGTCTGGTGTGGTATCTGTTGTCTGGTGTGGTATCTTCATGTAGCTGTTGTCTGGTGTGGTATCTGTTGTCTGGTGTGGTATCTGTTGTCTGGTGTGGTATCTGTTGTCTGGTGTGGTATCTGTTGTCTGGTGTGGTATCTGTTGTCTGGTGTGGTATCTGTTGTCTGGTGTGGTATCTGTTGTCTGGTGTGGTATCTTCATGTAGCTGTTGTCTGGTGTGGTACCTGTTGTCTGGTGTGGTATCTTCATGTAGCTGTTGTCTGGTGTGGTATCTGTTGTCTGGTGTGGTATCTTCATGTACCTGTTGTCTGGTGTGGTATCTGTTGTCTGGTGTGGTATCTGTTATCTGGTGTGGTATATGTTGTCTGGTGTGGTATCTGTTGTCTGGTGTGGTATCTGTTGTCTGGTTTGGTATCTGTTGTCTGGTATGTATCTGTTGTCTGGTGTGGTATCTGTTGTCTGGTGTGGTATCTGTTGTCTGGTGTGGTATCTGTTGTCTGATGTGGTATCTGTTGTCTGTTGTGGTATCTGTTGTCTGGTATGTATATGTTGTCTGGTTTGGAATCTGTTGTCTGGTGTGGTATCTGTTGTCTGGTATGTATCTGTTGTCTGGTGTTGGTATCTGTTGTCTGGTGTGGTATCTGTTGTCTGGTGTGGTATCTGTTATCTGGTGTGGTATATGTTGTCTGGTGTGGTATCTGTTGTCTGGTGTGGTATCTGTTGTCTGGTGTGGTATCTGTTGTCTGTTGTGGTATCTGTCTGGTGTGGTATATGTTGTCTGGTGTGGTATCTTCATGTACCTGTTGTCTGGTGTGGTATCTGTTGTCTGGTGTGGTATCTCCATGTATCTGTTGTCTGGTGTGGTATCTGTTGTCTGGTGTGGTATCTGTTGTCTGGTGTGGTATCTCCATGTATCTGTTGTCTGGTGTGGTATCTGTTGTCTGGTGTGGTATCTCCATGTATCTGTTGTCTGGTGTGGTATCTCCATGTATCTGTTGTCTGGTGTGGTATCTGTTGTCTGGTGTGGTATCTCCATGCATCTGTTGTCTGGTGTGGTATCTGTTGTCTGGTGTGGTATCTGTGGTCTGGTGTGGTATCTGTTGTCTGGTGTGGTATCTGTTGTCTGGTGTGGTATCTGTGGTCTGGTGTGGTATCTGTTGTCTGGTGTGGTATCTGTTGTCTGGTGTGGTATCTGTTGTCTGGTGTGGTATCTGTTGTCTGGTGTGGTATCTGTTGTCTGGTGTGGTACCTGTTGTCTGGTGTGGTATCTGTTGTCTGGTGTGGTATCTGTTGTCTGGTGTGGTATCTGTTGTCTGGTGTGGTATCTCCATGTACCTGTTGTCTGGTGTGTTATCTGTTGTCTGGTGTGGTATCTCCATGTATCTGTTGTCTGGTGTGGTATCTCCATGTATCTGTTGTCTGGTGTGGTATCTGTTGTCTGGTGTGGTATCTTCATGTACCTGTTGTCTGGTGTGGTATCTGTTGTCTGGTGTGGTATCTCCATGTATCTGTTGTCTGGTGTGGTATCTGTTGTCTGGTATGTATATGTTGTCTGGTGTGGTATCTGTTGTCTGGTGTGGTATCTGTTGTCTGGTGTGGTATCTGTTGTCTGGTGTGGTATCTGTTGTCTGGTGTGGTATCTCCATGTATCTGTTGTCTGGTGTGGTATCTGTTGTCTGGTGTGGTATCTGTTGTCTGGTGTGGTATCTGTTGTCTGGTATGTATCTGTTGTCTGGTATGTATCTGTTGTCTGGTGTGGTGTCTGTTGTCTGGTGTGGTATCTGTTGTCTGGTGTGGTATCTGTTGTCTGGTGTGGTATCTGTTGTCTGGTGTGGTATCTGTTGTCTGGTGTGGTATCTGTTGTCTGGTGTGGTATCTGTTGTCTGGTGTGGTATCTGTTGTCTGGTGTGTTATCTGTTGTCTGGTGTGGTATCTGTTGTCTGGTGTGGTATCTGTTGTCTGGTGTGGTATCTCCATGTATCTGTTGTCTGGTGTGGTATCTGTTGTCTGGTGTGGTATCTGTTGTCTGGTGTGGTATCTGTTGTCTGGTGTGTATCTGTTGTCTGGTGTGGTATCTGTTGTCTGGTGTGGTATCTCCATGTATCTGTTGTCTGGTGTGGTATCTGTTGTCTGGTGTGGTATCTGTTGTCTGGTGTGGTATCTGTTGTCTGGTGTGTATCTGTTGTCTGGTGTGGTATCTTCATGTACCTGTTGTCTGGTGTGGTACCTGTTGTCTGGTGTGGTATCTGTTGTCTGGTGTGGTATCTGTTGTCTGGTGTGGTATCTGTTGTCTGGTGTGGTATCTGTTGTCTGGTGTGGTATCTGTTGTCTGGTGTGGTATCTGTTGTCTGGTGTGGTATCTGTTGTCTGGTGTGGTATCTGTTGTCTGGTGTGGTATCTGTTGTCTGGTGTGGTATCTGTTGTCTGGTGTTGGTATCTCCATGTATCTGTTGTCTGGTGTGGTATCTGTTGTCTGGTGTGGTATCTGTTGTCTGGTGTGGTATCTTCATGTAGCTGTTGTCTGGTGTGGTACCTGTTGTCTGGTGTGGTATCTTCTTGTAGCTGTTGTCTGGTGTGGTATATGTTGTCTGGTGTGGTATCTTCATGTACCTGTTGTCTGGTGTGGTATCTGTTGTCTGGTGTGGTATCTGTTATCTGGTGTGGTATATGTTGTCTGGTGTGGTATCTGTTGTCTGGTGTGGTATCTGTTGTCTGGTTTGGTATCTGTTGTCTGGTATGTATCTGTTGTCTGGTGTGGTATCTGTTGTCTGGTGTGGTATCTGTTGTCTGGTGTGGTATCTGTTGTCTGATGTGGTATCTGTTGTCTGTTGTGGTATCTGTTGTCTGGTATGTATCTGTTGTCTGGTTTGGAATCTGTTGTCTGGTGTGGTATCTGTTGTCTGGTATGTATCTGTTGTCTGGTGTTGGTATCTGTTGTCTGGTGTGGTATCTGTTGTCTGGTGTGGTATCTGTTATCTGGTGTGGTATATGTTGTCTGGTGTGGTATCTGTTGTCTGGTGTGGTATCTGTTGTCTGGTGTGGTATCTGTTGTCTGTTGTGGTATCTGTCTGGTGTGGTATATGTTGTCTGGTGTGGTATCTTCATGTACCTGTTGTCTGGTGTGGTATCTGTTGTCTGGTGTGGTATCTCCATGTATCTGTTGTCTGGTGTGGTATCTGTTGTCTGGTGTGGTATCTGTTGTCTGGTGTGGTATCTCCATGTATCTGTTGTCTGGTGTGGTATCTGTTGTCTGGTGTGGTATCTCCATGTATCTGTTGTCTGGTGTGGTATCTCCATGTATCTGTTGTCTGGTGTGGTATCTGTTGTCTGGTGTGGTATCTCCATGCATCTGTTGTCTGGTGTGGTATCTGTTGTCTGGTGTGGTATCTGTGGTCTGGTGTGGTATCTGTTGTCTGGTGTGGTATCTGTTGTCTGGTGTGGTATCTGTGGTCTGGTGTGGTATCTGTTGTCTGGTGTGGTATCTGTTGTCTGGTGTGGTATCTGTTGTCTGGTGTGGTATCTGTTGTCTGGTGTGGTATCTGTTGTCTGGTGTGGTACCTGTTGTCTGGTGTGGTATCTGTTGTCTGGTGTGGTATCTGTTGTCTGGTGTGGTATCTGTTGTCTGGTGTGGTATCTCCATGTACCTGTTGTCTGGTGTGTTATCTGTTGTCTGGTGTGGTATCTCCATGTATCTGTTGTCTGGTGTGGTATCTCCATGTATCTGTTGTCTGGTGTGGTATCTGTTGTCTGGTGTGGTATCTTCATGTACCTGTTGTCTGGTGTGGTATCTGTTGTCTGGTGTGGTATCTCCATGTATCTGTTGTCTGGTGTGGTATCTGTTGTCTGGTATGTATATGTTGTCTGGTGTGGTATCTGTTGTCTGGTGTGGTATCTGTTGTCTGGTGTGGTATCTGTTGTCTGGTGTGGTATCTGTTGTCTGGTGTGGTATCTCCATGTATCTGTTGTCTGGTGTGGTATCTGTTGTCTGGTGTGGTATCTGTTGTCTGGTGTGGTATCTGTTGTCTGGTATGTATCTGTTGTCTGGTATGTATCTGTTGTCTGGTGTGGTGTCTGTTGTCTGGTGTGGTATCTGTTGTCTGGTGTGGTATCTGTTGTCTGGTGTGGTATCTGTTGTCTGGTGTGGTATCTGTTGTCTGGTGTGGTATCTGTTGTCTGGTGTGGTATCTGTTGTCTGGTGTGGTATCTGTTGTCTGGTGTGTTATTTGTTGTCTGGTGTGGTATCTGTTGTCTGGTGTGGTATCTGTTGTCTGGTGTGGTATCTCCATGTATCTGTTGTCTGGTGTGGTATCTGTTGTCTGGTGTGGTATCTGTTGTCTGGTGTGGTATCTGTTGTCTGGTGTGTATCTGTTGTCTGGTGTGGTATCTGTTGTCTGGTGTGGTATCTCCATGTATCTGTTGTCTGGTGTGGTATCTGTTGTCTGGTGTGGTATCTGTTGTCTGGTGTGGTATCTGTTGTCTGGTGTGGTATCTGTTGTCTGGTGTGGTATCTGTTGTCTGGTGTGGTATCTTCATGTAGCTGTTGTCTGGTGTGGTATCTGTTGTCTGGTGTGGTATCTGTTGTCTGGTGTGGTATCTGTTGTCTGGTGTGGTATCTGTTGTCTGGTGTGGTATCTGTTGTCTGGTGTGGTATCTGTTGTCTGGTGTGGTATCTGTTGTCTGGTGTGGTATCTTCATGTAGCTGTTGTCTGGTGTGGTACCTGTTGTCTGGTGTGGTATCTTCATGTAGCTGTTGTCTGGTGTGGTATCTGTTGTCTGGTGTGGTATCTTCATGTACCTGTTGTCTGGTGTGGTATCTGTTGTCTGGTGTGGTATCTGTTATCTGGTGTGGTATATGTTGTCTGGTGTGGTATCTGTTGTCTGGTGTGGTATCTGTTGTCTGGTTTGGTATCTGTTGTCTGGTATGTATCTGTTGTCTGGTGTGGTATCTGTTGTCTGGTGTGGTATCTGTTGTCTGGTGTGGTATCTGTTGTCTGATGTGGTATCTGTTGTCTGTTGTGGTATCTGTTGTCTGGTATGTATATGTTGTCTGGTTTGGAATCTGTTGTCTGGTGTGGTATCTGTTGTCTGGTATGTATCTGTTGTCTGGTGTTGGTATCTGTTGTCTGGTGTGGTATCTGTTGTCTGGTGTGGTATCTGTTATCTGGTGTGGTATATGTTGTCTGGTGTGGTATCTGTTGTCTGGTGTGGTATCTGTTGTCTGGTGTGGTATCTGTTGTCTGTTGTGGTATCTGTCTGGTGTGGTATATGTTGTCTGGTGTGGTATCTTCATGTACCTGTTGTCTGGTGTGGTATCTGTTGTCTGGTGTGGTATCTCCATGTATCTGTTGTCTGGTGTGGTATCTGTTGTCTGGTGTGGTATCTGTTGTCTGGTGTGGTATCTCCATGTATCTGTTGTCTGGTGTGGTATCTGTTGTCTGGTGTGGTATCTCCATGTATCTGTTGTCTGGTGTGGTATCTCCATGTATCTGTTGTCTGGTGTGGTATCTGTTGTCTGGTGTGGTATCTCCATGCATCTGTTGTCTGGTGTGGTATCTGTTGTCTGGTGTGGTATCTGTGGTCTGGTGTGGTATCTGTTGTCTGGTGTGGTATCTGTTGTCTGGTGTGGTATCTGTGGTCTGGTGTGGTATCTGTTGTCTGGTGTGGTATCTGTTGTCTGGTGTGGTATCTGTTGTCTGGTGTGGTATCTGTTGTCTGGTGTGGTATCTGTTGTCTGGTGTGGTACCTGTTGTCTGGTGTGGTATCTGTTGTCTGGTGTGGTATCTGTTGTCTGGTGTGGTATCTGTTGTCTGGTGTGGTATCTCCATGTACCTGTTGTCTGGTGTGTTATCTGTTGTCTGGTGTGGTATCTCCATGTATCTGTTGTCTGGTGTGGTATCTCCATGTATCTGTTGTCTGGTGTGGTATCTGTTGTCTGGTGTGGTATCTTCATGTACCTGTTGTCTGGTGTGGTATCTGTTGTCTGGTGTGGTATCTCCATGTATCTGTTGTCTGGTGTGGTATCTGTTGTCTGGTATGTATATGTTGTCTGGTGTGGTATCTGTTGTCTGGTGTGGTATCTGTTGTCTGGTGTGGTATCTGTTGTCTGGTGTGGTATCTGTTGTCTGGTGTGGTATCTCCATGTATCTGTTGTCTGGTGTGGTATCTGTTGTCTGGTGTGGTATCTGTTGTCTGGTGTGGTATCTGTTGTCTGGTATGTATCTGTTGTCTGGTATGTATCTGTTGTCTGGTGTGGTGTCTGTTGTCTGGTGTGGTATCTGTTGTCTGGTGTGGTATCTGTTGTCTGGTGTGGTATCTGTTGTCTGGTGTGGTATCTGTTGTCTGGTGTGGTATCTGTTGTCTGGTGTGGTATCTGTTGTCTGGTGTGTTATCTGTTGTCTGGTGTGGTATCTGTTGTCTGGTGTGGTATCTGTTGTCTGGTGTGGTATCTCCATGTATCTGTTGTCTGGTGTGGTATCTGTTGTCTGGTGTGGTATCTGTTGTCTGGTGTGGTATCTGTTGTCTGGTGTGTATCTGTTGTCTGGTGTGGTATCTGTTGTCTGGTGTGGTATCTCCATGTATCTGTTGTCTGGTGTGGTATCTGTTGTCTGGTGTGGTATCTGTTGTCTGGTGTGGTATCTGTTGTCTGGTGTGTATCTGTTGTCTG
>NW_028159656.1:0-22500 GCF_964263955.1 Coregonus lavaretus | reverse complement strand
AAAGTGAGGGAAATTATCTCTGAGAAAATTGAAGATGGGACCACAGGAAGATTCAGGTGGAGTGAAGCCCACAGGACTGGAAAACCCACCACCGGCCCAAGTGACAGGCCCAGGCCAATAGTGGTCAAGTTCCTGAGGTTCAAGGACAAGAGCCAAGAGCTTGACAGGAACGTACATCTTCCTCAACGAGGACTATCCTGAAGCTGTGCGCCAGAAGAGGAAAGAACTTATCCCAGCCATGAAAGCTGCCAGACCGCGTGGGGACATTGCTTACATCCGCTATGACAGGCTCATTGTCCAGCCTCTCTCCCAGAAGCCTGGAAGGGATGAGAGAGCCAAGCCCATGGGTTCGTAGCTTCAACCCCGCAGCGCACTCACACACACACACACACACACTTAAACACACCAACTGATTAATGGACTGCTGAATGTATATTTTTTTCTCTTGCTTTGCTTGCTCTTTTCCCAGGAAAGGGCTGAAAATAGCCCATGTTAATATATGTATCCTTAGAAATAAGGTTAATGAACTCAATAACTTGCTAACATCAGATAACATTCATATATTAGCCTTTTCTGAGACTCACTTAGATAATTAATTTGATGACACAGCAGTAGCAATACAATGATATAACATCTTTAGAAGAGACAGAAATGCTCATGGGGGAGGTGTTGCTGTATATATTCAGAGCCATATCCCTGTAATGCGTAGAGAAGATATTATGTCAAGTGTTATTGAAGTGTTGTGGTTGCAGGTTCACTTGGCACATCTAAAGCCTTTTCTTTTGGGGTGTTGCTATAGGCCACCAAGTGCTAACAGTCAGTATCTAAATAATATGTGTGAAATGCTTGATAGTGTATGTGATGTAAACAGAGAGGTCTACTTTCTTGGGGACCTGAATATTGACTGGTTTTCATCAAGCTGTCTGCTCAAGAGGAAGCTTCTCACTGTAACCAGTGCCTGTAATCTGGTTCAGGTTATTAATCAAACTATCAGGGTGTTTACTAACACTACAGGAACAAGATCATCCACATGTATTGATCACATTTTTACTAATACTGTAGAACTTTGTTCTAAAGCTGTATCCGTACCCATTGGATGCAGGGATCACAATATAGTGGCTATATCCAGGAAAGCCAAAGTTCCAAAAGCTGGGCCTAAAATAGTATATAAGAGATCATTCAAAAGATTTTGCTGTGACTCATATGTGGATGATGTTGAAAAATATTTGTTGGTCTGGTGTGATTAATATGGAGCATCCAGACGCTGCACTTGATGAATTTATGAAATTGCTTCTTCCAATTGTTGATAAACATGCACCGGTTAGGAAACTGACTGTTAGAACTGTTAAGGCTCCATGGATTGATGAGGATTTGAAAAACTGTATGGTTGAAAGAGACGGGGCAAAAGGAGTGGCTAATAAGACTGGCTGCACATCTGACTGGCTGACTTCAAGCAAATAGAGAAATTATGAGACTAAACTCAACAAAAAGAAGAAGAAACTGAATTATGAAGCCAAGATCAATGATATAAAGAATGAGGGGAAAAAAACTTTGGAGTACTTTAAATGAAATTATGGGCTGAAAGACAAATTCAACTGCATCTTTCATCAAATCAGATGGCTTATTCATCACAAAACCATTTGATGTTGCCAATTATTTTAATGATTACTTCATTGGCAAAGTGGGCAAACTTAGGCAGGAAATGCCAACAACAAACAGTGAGCCATCGTATTCATGCATAAAACAATTAATAATGAAAGAAAATCATTGCAAGTTAGAATTTTGTAAAGTTAGTGTGGGAGAGGTGGAAAAATTATTGTTATCGATCAATAATGACAAAACCTCCTGGCATTGACAACTTAGATGGAAAGCTACTGAGGATTCTATAGCCACTTCTATCTGTCATATCTTTCACCTTAGCCTATAGGAAAGTCTCTGTCATCAGGCCTGGAGGGAAGCCAAAGTCATTCCGCTACCCAAGAGCGGTAAAGCAGCCTTTACTGGTTCTAACAGCAGACCTATCAGCTTGCTGCCCGCTCTTAGCAAACTGTTGGGGGGAAAAATGGTGTTTGACCAAATACAAATTAACAACAGACTTTCAGCATGCTTATAGAGAAGGGCACTCAACATCTACTGCACTGACAAAAATGACTGATGATTGGTTGAAAGATTGTGGGAGCTGTACTCTTAGATTTCAGTGCAGCCTTTGATATTATTGACCCAAACCTGTTGTTGAAAAAACATACACCACCGTTCAAAAGTTTGGGGTCACTTAGAAATGTATTGTTTTCGAAAGAAAAAGCAATTTTTTTGTCCATTAAAATACCATCAAATTAATCAGAAATACAGTGTAGACACTGTCAATGTTGTAAATGGCTATTGAAGCTGGAAACGGTTGATTTTTAATGGAATATCTACATAGGCAATATTATCAGCAACCATCAGTCCTGTGTTCCAATGGCACGTTGTGTTTGCTAATCCAAGTTTAATCCACGTTTTGAGCCTGTAATCGAACCCACAATTGCTGATGCTCAAGATACTCAACTAGTCTCAAAAAGGCCAGTTTTATTGCTTCTTTAATCAGCACAACAGTTTGCAGCTGTGCTAACATAATTGCAAAAGGGTTTTCTAATGATCAATGATAAACTTGGATTAGCAAACACAACGTGCCATTGGAACACAGGACTGATGGTTGCTGATAATGGGCCTCCGTACGCCTATGTAGATATTCCATAACAAAATCAGCCGTTTCCAGCTACAATAGCCATTTACAACACTAACAATGTCTACACTGTATTTCTGATCAATTTGATGTTATTTTAATGGACAAAAAAAAATGCATTTTCTTTAGAAAACAAGGACATTTCTAAGTGACCCCAAACTTTTGAACGGTAGTGTGTGTGGTATGACTTTTCAACCTCTGCCATATTGTGGATTCAGATCTATCAAATAGAACTCAAGGGGTTTTCGTTTAGCTTTAACCTCTTAAGGATCAGACTCAATTTCCCCCTAAAATGACATCCCCAAGGATGCAGGATGGACTACTGAGAGTTGGAGGATGGTTGAGGAGGGCTGCAATGCCAGAAGATATCAAACATTTAGTCAGTGTTGGTAAAAGTTGCCACCTCTCCACACTCATCTTGAGAAGCCATACACAAGCAGATAGGAAACAGTGGACGGAATCATACGCTCTCCAAGTTAAGACAGAGGTATTGGATAGTGAATCATGTGCTCTCCAAGTTAAGACAGAGGTATTGGATAGTGAATCATGTGCTCTCCAAGTTAAGACAGAGGTATTGGATAGTGAATCACGTGCTCTCCAAGTTAAGACAGAGGTATTGGACAGTGAATCATGTGCTCTCCAAGTTAAGACAGAGGTATTGGATAGTGAGTCATGTGCTCTCCAAGTTAAGACAGAGGTATTGGATAGTGAATCATGTGCTCTCCAAGTTAAGACAGAGGTATTGGATAGTGAATCATGTGCTCTCCAAGTTAAGACAGAGGTATTGGATAGTGAATCATGTGCTCTCCAAGTTAAGACAGAGGTATTGGATAGTGAATCATGTGCTCTCCAAGTTAAGACAGAGGTATTGGAGAGTGAATCATGTGCTCTCCAAGTTAAGACAGAGGTATTGGATAGTGAATCATGTGCTCTCCAAGTTAAGACAGAGGTATTGGATAGTGAATCATGTGCTCTCCAAGTTAAGACAGAGGTATTGGATAGTGAATCATGTGCTCTCCAAGTTAAGACAGAGGTATTGGATAGTGAATCATGTGCTCTCCAAGTTAAGACAGAGGTATTGGATAGTGATTCATGTGCTCTCCAAGTTAAGACAGCGGTATTGGATAGTGAATCATGTGATCTCCAAGTTAAGACAGAGGTATTGGATAGTGAATCATGTGCTCTCCAAGTTAAGACAGAGGTATTGGATAGTGAATCATGTGCTCTCCAAGTTAAGACAGAGGTATTGGATAGTGAATCATGTGCTCTCCAAGTTAAGACAGAGGTATTGGATAGTGAATCATGTGCTCTCCAAGTTAAGACAGAGGTATTGGATAGTGAATCATGTGCTCTCCAAGTTAAGACAGAGGTATTGGATAGTGAATCAAGTGCTCTCCAAGTTAAGACAGAGGTATTGGATAGTGAATCATGTGCTCTCCAAGTTAAGACAGAGGTATTGGATAGTGAATCATGTGCTCTCCAAGTTAAGACAGAGGTATTGGATAGTGAATCATGTGCTCTCCAAGTTAAGACAGAGGTATTGGATAGTGAATCATGTGCTCTCCAAGTTAAGACAGAGGTATTGGATAGTGAATCATGTGCTCTCCAAGTTAAGACAGAGGTATTGGATAGTGAATCATGTGCTCTCCAAGTTAAGACAGAGGTATTGGATAGTGAATCATGTGCTCTCCAAGTTAAGACAGAGGTATTGGATAGTGAATCATGTGCTCTCCAAGTTAAGACAGAGGTATTGGATAGTGAATCACGTGCTCTCCAAGTTAAGACAGAGGTATTGGACAGTGAATCATGTGCTCTCCAAGTTAAGACAGAGGTATTGGATAGTGAGTCATGTGCTCTCCAAGTTAAGACAGAGGTATTGGATAGTGAATCATGTGCTCTCCAAGTTAAGACAGAGGTATTGGATAGTGAATCATGTGCTCTCCAAGTTAAGACAGAGGTATTGGATAGTGAATCATGTGCTCTCCAAGTTAAGACAGAGGTATTGGATAGTGAATCATGTGCTCTCCAAGTTAAGACAGAGGTATTGGAGAGTGAATCATGTGCTCTCCAAGTTAAGACAGAGGTATTGGATAGTGAATCATGTGCTCTCCAAGTTAAGACAGAGGTATTGGATAGTGAATCATGTGCTCTCCAAGTTAAGACAGAGGTATTGGATAGTGAATCATGTGCTCTCCAAGTTAAGACAGAGGTATTGGATAGTGAATCATGTGCTCTCCAAGTTAAGACAGAGGTATTGGATAGTGATTCATGTGCTCTCCAAGTTAAGACAGCGGTATTGGATAGTGAATCATGTGATCTCCAAGTTAAGACAGAGGTATTGGATAGTGAATCATGTGCTCTCCAAGTTAAGACAGAGGTATTGGATAGTGAATCATGTGCTCTCCAAGTTAAGACAGAGGTATTGGATAGTGAATCATGTGCTCTCCAAGTTAAGACAGAGGTATTGGATAGTGAATCATGTGCTCTCCAAGTTAAGACAGAGGTATTGGATAGTGAATCATGTGCTCTCCAAGTTAAGACAGAGGTATTGGATAGTGAATCAAGTGCTCTCCAAGTTAAGACAGAGGTATTGGATAGTGAATCATGTGCTCTCCAAGTTAAGACAGAGGTATTGGATAGTGAATCATGTGCTCTCCAAGTTAAGACAGAGGTATTGGATAGTGAATCATGTGCTCTCCAAGTTAAGACAGAGGTATTGGATAGTGAATCATGTGCTCTCCAAGTTAAGACAGAGGTATTGGATAGTGAATCATGTGCTCTCCAAGTTAAGACAGAGGTATTGGATAGTGAATCATGTGCTCTCCAAGTTAAGACAGAGGTATTGGATAGTGAATCATGTGCTCTCCAAGTTAAGACAGAGGTATTGGATAGTGAATCATGTGCTCTCCAAGTTAAGACAGAGGTATTGGATAGTGAATCATGTGCTCTCCAAGTTAAGACAGAGGTATTGGATAGTGATTCATGTGCTCTCCAAGTTAAGACAGAGGTATTGGATAGTGAATCATGTGCTCTCCAAGTTAAGACAGAGGTATTGGATAGTGAATCATGTGCTCTCCAAGTTAAGACAGAGGTATTGGATAGTGAATCATGTGCTCTCCAAGTTAAGACAGAGGTATTGGATAGTGAATCATGTGCTCTCCAAGTTAAGACAGAGGTATTGGATAGTGAATCATGTACTCTCCAAGTTAAGACAGAGGTATTGGATAGTGAATCATGTGCTCTCCAAGTTAAGACAGAGGTATTGGATAGTGAATCATGTGCTCTCCAAGTTAAGACAGAGGTATTGGATAGTGAATCATGTGCTCTCCAAGTTAAGACAGAGGTATTGGATAGTGAATCATGTGCTCTCCACGTTAAGACAGCGGTATTGGATAGTGAATAATGTGCTCTCCAAGTTAAGACAGAGGTATTGGATAGTGAATCATGTGCTCTCCAAGTTAAGACAGAGGTATTGGATAGTGAATCATGTGCTCTCCAAGTTTAGACAGAGGTATTGGATAGTGAATCATGTGCTCTCCAAGTTAAGACAGAGGTATTGGATAGTGAATCATGTGCTCTCCACATTAAGACAGAGATATTGGATAGTGAATCATGTGCTCTCCAAGTTAAGACAGAGGTATTGGATAGTGAATCATGTGCTCTCCACGTTAAGACAGAGGTATTGGATAGTGAATCATGTGCTCTCCAAGTTAAGACAGAGGTATTGGATAGTGAATCATGTGCTCTCCACGTTAAGACAGAGGTATTGGATAGTGAATCATGTGCTCTCCACGTTAAGACAGAGGTATTGGATAGTGAATCATGTGCTCTCCAAGTTAAGACAGAGGTATTGGATAGTGAATCATGTGCTCTCCAAGTTAAGACAGAGGTACTGGATAGTGAATCATGTGCTCTCCAAGTTAAGACAGAGGTATTGGATAGTGAATCATGTGCTCTCCAAGTTAAGACAGAGGTATTGGATAGTGAATCATGTGCTCTCCAAGTTAAGACAGAGGTATTGGATAGTGAATCATGTGCTCTCCAAGTTAAGACAGCGGTATTGGATAGTGAATCATGTGCTCTCCAAGTTAAGACAGAGGTATTGGATAGTGAATCATGTGCTCTCCAAGTTAAGACAGAGGTATTGGATAGTGAATCATGTGCTCTCCAAGTTAAGACAGAGGTATTGGATAGTGAATCATGTGCTCTCCAAGTTAAGACAGAGGTATTGGATAGTGAATCATGTGCTCTCCAAGTTAAGACAGAGGTATTGGATAGTGAATCATGTGCTCTCCAAGTTAAGACAGAGGTATTGGATAGTGAATCATGTGCTCTCCAAGTTAAGTTAAGACAGAGGTATTGGATAGTGAATCATACGCTCTCCACGTTAAGACAGAGGTATTGGATAGTGAATCATGTGCCTTTCAAGTTAAGACAGAGGTATTGGATAGTGAATCATGTGCTCTCCAAGTTAAGACAGAGGTATTGGATAGTGAATCATGTGCTCTCCACGTTAAGACAGAGGTATTGGATAGTGAATCATGTGCTCTCCAAGTTAAGACAGAGGTATTGGATAGTGAATCATGTGGTCTCCACGTTAAGACAGAGGTATTGGATAGTGAATCATGTGCTCTCCAAGTTAAGACAGAGGTATTGGATAGTGAATCATGTGCTCTCCACGTTAAGACAGAGGTATTGGATAGTGAATCATGTGCTCTCCAAGTTAATCTTAAGGATACTTTTTTTTTTTTTTTTTTCTCCTAAAATGACATACCCAAATGTAACTGCCTGTAGCTCAGGACCTGAAGCAAGGATATGCATATTCTTGATACTATTTTAAAAGTTTGTGGAAATGTGAAATGAATATGGGAGAACATAACATAATAGATCTGGTAAAAGATAAAACAAAACAAACAAAAAAATATAAGTTTTCTAATTTTATTCATCTTTCACAATAAAATAATAATAAATAATAAAAGCCAAAGATTCAGATCGGAAAGCTGGAGATGTTGTCCACAAGAGGTCAACAGTGTATGTGCAAAAGTTTCAGACCTGATACCTTCGAGAATGAGCGAGACAAGTCTCCCAGGTGTCCCTCACCAGTTTGACCCAAAATGTACCCAAGTGGCCTCCAAGTGGCTGAATGGGTAAATTGATCCATTTTGAAGTCCGTAACTATAGAGAACATACAGAAATGTCATGGTAAATAAAAACACAAGTTTACACACTCCCAGGAATGTCATACGTGATGGGTCATTAGCATCCCTACATAAGACACTAACCTTCACACATCTAGATGGCCGGGCGGGGTGGGTGTGGAGCCAGAGAACAGCAGCAGGGGTCTGACTGAATGAACCAGTTTCTACTGGAGGACTTGAATGTTGTCTCTTTGGTGTTGGCTCCCAGAGGTAATCTGAGTCAGAGTCTCCAGCACTATAGAAGATTTTAAAAAATCAGTAAGAACTCAAGTTTACTATTACTTATTATATTGAACCTTTATTTTAGCAGGGGGTGAGCCTGCATCAATTATATTAGCAGGGGGGGTGAGCCCTAGCCAATGTGTATTTTATGTTGACTATCACATGCTGTGCCTGTGGTTTTTCGAGTGCCCTATTCACTATTGGTAAACATATTTCATTATAGTGATAATATATATAGCAATCAAATAAAATAAAAATATCTCAAAATGAATAATATGCAACCATTTAAACAAGTGCATGAGAATAAAGAAAGTATTTTACTTCGCAGTCTAAAGTTACAATTTTCACATCCAAAAGAAATCAGCGTCTAAATTCTCAATCCCTAACTGAGTCCTCATCAATTTCTACGTTTCTGCAATAATCTCGTCCAACTTGGTCTTCGATTGAGCTTTTCCTGTTTTATTAGCCTTTCTAAAATAGCAATGAACTTGGGAGAACTAATCGAGCGTGCGTGCGTAATACGAGTCCCTCTTTGTTCTCTCGATTTGATCTGCCCAACGTAGGTTGTTGAGATCAGCACAATGGCTTTTACTCACACAAAGGACCATCACATACTCCTGTAAAGCCCTGCTCGTTGGCTATCTAGCTATCTATGTTTTCAAAACGATAGGTGGTCATTGGACCAAGAGACAGTCAATCAAGTGATCACTGCCCGTCTCATTGCTACCTAATCATGTCAATCCTTGGTGGGCTAATATAACCTTTTGTTTAGCCAATGTGTCATGCAGAATCATGAAACAAGTTTGGTCGCCTTCTAGAGTATCTGAGGATTGCAGAAAAACTGAACTTGACTGGGTGAATTAAGGTGTAGCGTTTATATTTTGTTGAAATGTTTTGTTGCAAATTCAACTAGTCGGAATTCAGGCGAAAGCAGAATACAGCATGGACCGTGTTAGGATATAAAAATGGATTATATCAAACAAAACAACACACTTTTTTATCTCTGGGACCCTCAGGATGACAAATCAGAGCAAGATTACTGAATGTAAGTACATTATTTACCTTCAGAGATGAATGTATCAAACCAGTTGCCGTGATAAAAGTGTTTTGTTGTTGTGCACTAACTTCAAACAATAGCATGGTATCTTTTCGCAGTAATACCTACTGTAAATTGGACACTGCAGTTAGATTGACAATAATTTAACCTTTCTGCCCATATAAGATATGTACAGTGAGAGAATCAAAAAATAAATGTATAACATTTTCGACATTCGTTTTTCGTTGTTATTCTGTCTCTCACTGTTCAAATAAACCTACCATTAAAATTATAGACTGATCATGTCTTTGTAAGTGGGCAAAAATACAAAATCAGTAGGGGATCAAATACTTTTTTTTCCCTCACTGTATATGTCAGTGAAAATGTGCTTTTGTTTACAATATCCTTGTAGTCACATTATCCGTATTGAGCAACAACTGTCCCAATTTCGGGACACCCATCCAGTAGAGGTTAATGGAAGCTTCTCTAATGTCAAACATATAAAGTGTGGTGTACTGCAGGGCGGCTCTCTAGGCCCTCTACTCTTTTCCATTTTTACCAGTCTATTTTGGAATGGGTGGCCAGTAATAAACTGGCCCTGAACATCTAAAACTAAGAACATTGTATTTGGTACAAATCATTTCCTAAGTTCTAGACCTCAGCTGAATCTGGTAATAAATTGTGTAGCTGTTGAACAAGTTGAGGAGACTAAATTACTTGGTGTTACCTTAGATTGTAAACTGTCATGGTCAAAACATATAGATTCAATGGTTGTAAAGATGGGGAGAGGTCTGTCCGTAATAAAGAGATTATTTACTTTTTGACACCACACTCCAAAAAGCAAGTCCTGCAGGCTCTAGTTGGGCTCCCGAGTGGCGCAGCGATCGAGAGGTTACGAGGGATACAGGTTAAGTGTGCTGAGGGAAGTAGAGAGGTTACGAAGGGATACAGGTTAAGTGGGGCTCAGACCATGTCGCAGTGGTCTAAGTCACTGCATCTCAGCGCTTGAGGCGTCACTACAGACCCCCTGGTTCGATTCCAGGCTGTATCACAACCGGCCGTGATTGGGAGTCCCATAGGGCGGCGCACAATTGGCCCAGCGTCGTCCGGGTTTGGCCCGTGCAGGCCGTCTTTGTAAATAAGAATTTGTTAACTGACTTGCCTGGTTAAATAAAGGTTAAAAATACATGTTTTATATTATCTCCATTATTGTCCAGTCATATGGTCAAGTGCTGCAAAGAAATACCTAGTTAAGCTGCAGCTGGCCCAGAACAGAGCAGCACATCTTGCTCTTCATTGTAATCAGAGGACTAATATTAATAGAGACTATGCATGCCAGTCTCTCTTGGCTAAGAGTTGAGGAGAGACTGACTGCATCACGTTCTTCTTTTTATAAGAAACATTAATGTGTTGAAAATCACAAATTATTTGCACAGTCAATTTACACACAGCTGTGACACACAAACACTTACCCCACCAGACATGCCACCAGGGGTCTTTTCACAGCTCTGACACACACAAACTTACCCCACCAGACATGCCACCAGGGGTCTTTTCACAACCCTGACACACACACACTTACCCCACCAGACATGTCACCAGGGGTCTTTTCGCAGCTCTGACAATCACACACTTACCCCACCAGACATGCCACCAGGGATTTTTTCACGGCCCTGACACACACACACTTACCCCACCAGACATGCCACCAGGGGTCTTTACACAGCTCTGACCCACACACACTTACCCCACCAGACATGCCACCAGGGGTCTTTTCACAGCCCTGACACACACACACACTTACCCCACCAGACATGCCACCAGGGGTCTTTTCACAGCTCTGACACACACACTTACCCCACCAGACATGCCACCAGGGGTCTTTTCACAGCCCTGACACACACACACACTTACCCCACCAGACATGCCACCAGGGGTCTTTTCACAGCTCTGACACACACACTTACCCCACCAGACATGCCACCAGGGGTCTTTTCACAGTCCCCAAATCCAGAACAAATTAAAGAAAGCGTCCAGTATTATATAGAACCATTATTGCATGGTACTCCGTTCCATCTCATATTGCTCAAATGAACAGCAAACCTGCTTTTCAAAAAACAGATAAAGCAACACCTCACGGCACAACGCCTCTCCCCTATTTGACATAGATAGTTTGTGTGTATGTATTGATGTGTAGGCTACGTGTGCCTTTTAATAAATGTTTTTATTGATGTAGTTCTGTCCTTGAGCTGTTCTTGTCTATTAATGTTCTGTATTATGTCATGTTTCATGTTTTGTGTGGACCCCAGGAAGAGTAGCTGCTGCTTTTGCAACAGCTAATGGGTGATCCTAATAAAATACCAAACACCAACTGTAACAGGGGGATGGTGTGTAGACTGCCTGCCTGTCAGGTGATGACATCATGTGACGGGGGGGGGGGGGGGATGGTGTGTAGACTGCCTGCCTGTCAGGTGATGACATCATGTGACGGGGGGGATGGTGTGTAGACCGCCTGCCTGTCAGGTGATGACATCATGTGACGGGGGGGATGGTGTGTAGACCGCCTGCCTGTCAGGTGATGACATCATGTGACGGGGGGGATGGTGTGTAGACCGCCTGCCTGTCAGGTGATGACATCATGTGACGGGGGGATGGTGTGTAGACTGCCTGCCTGTCAGGTGATGACATCATGTGACGGGGGGATGGTGTGTAGACTGCCTGCCTGTCAGGTGATGACATCATGTGACGGGGGGGATGGTGTGTAGACCGCCTGCCTGTCAGGTGATGACATCATGTGACGGGGGGATGGTGTGTAGACTGCCTGCCTGTCAGGTGATGACATCAACTTCCTGTTGAAAGCGGAACGAGATTTGTTATTTGTTATTATATTTTGCAATCTTTACCCCATTTTTTTCTCCCCAATTTCGTGATTACAATCTTGTCTCATCGCTGCAACTCCCCAACGGGCTCGGGAGAGGCGAAGGTCGAGTCATGCGTCCTCCGAAACATGACCCATCAAACCGCACTTCTTAAAACCCGCTCACTTAACCTGGAAGCCAGCTGCACGATTGGGTCGGAGGAAACACTGTTCAACTGAAGACTGAAGTCAGCCTGCAGGACCCCAGCCCGCCACAAGGAGTCGCTGGAGTGCGATGAGCCGAGTAAAGCCCCCCCAGCCAAACCCTCCCCTAACCCGGACGACGCTGGGCCAATTGTGCGCCGCCCTATGGGACTCGGCCGGTAATTACATAGCCTGGGATTGAACCTCAGGCTGTAGTGACGCCGCAAAACTGCGATGCAATGCCTTAGACCTCTGCCCTATTCGGGAGACCAAAGTGTATTGGAAAGTTTCTTATTAGATAGCTAACTTTTTAGTTTGGATCCCACAACGCAGTTGGCTGGGACTGCTACTCTCTGTCCAGTGATCCTGCCGACCAAGGCCAGGTCTGAGGAGCTATTTGGCGTAGCAGCTAGCATAGCTGCTAGCTAGCTGCCTATCAAGCTAGCCGGGTTTTCTTGAGGGCTTGAACGCAGTCCTTGACGCAGTTAGCCATTGTGGCTGGGACCGCGGATTGTCCCGGCTGGCTAGATCCCTGCTGTTTGTTGTTTTCAATCTTCCCTGTGACCTGTCCTGTCTGGAACTGCGAGGAGTAACAGCGTAACCAACGTTGCTAGCTACCATGACAAAGACCAAAGCTGGTGGGAGTACCGTTGAGAACAGTGGTTTCTCTCTATCACAGGTGAAGGATCTTTTAAACGAACAAAAAATAGTTCTACAAGCAGTTGTTACAACAACAAGAAAATAGCTTCAAGTGTTTTGTCCCAATACTGGTGTAGTCAACAAATAAAAGAATGGACGACCTGACCAGAGAGGTCCAGGACCTGAAGAACAGTTTGCAGTTCTCCCAGGGTCAGATCGATGAGGTGAAACAGGAAAACGGCAAGATGACAGCAATCTGTAAGTCATTGAGAGAGGACATCAGTTCTGTGTGTGAATCTCGAAGGGACAATCAATACGGAACAATATGGCTGTGGACGGAATTGCAGAATCTCCACATGAGACCTGGACGGAGTCTGAGGACAAAGTGAGGGAAATTATCTCTGAGAAAATTGAAGATGGGACCACAGGAAGATTCAGGTGGAGTGAAGCCCACAGGACTGGAAAACCCACCACCGGCCCAGGTGACAGGCCCAGGCCAATAGTGGTCAAGTTCCTGAGGTTCAAGGACAAGAGCCAAGAGCTTGACAGGAACGTACATCTTCCTCAACGAGGACTATCCTGAAGCTGTGCGCCAGAAGAGGAAAGAACTTATCCCAGCCATGAAAGCTGCCAGACCGCGTGGGGACATTGCTTACATCCGCTATGACAGGCTCATTGTCCAGCCTCTCTCCCAGAAGCCTGGAAGGGATGAGAGAGCCAAGCCCATGGGTTCGTAGCTTCAACCCCGCAGCGCACTCACACACACACACACACACACTTACACACACCAACTGATTAATGGACTGCTGAATGTATATTTTTTTCTCTTGCTTTGCTTGCTCTTTTCCCAGGAAAGGGCTGAAAATAGCCCATGTTAATATATGTATCCTTAGAAATAAGGTTAATGAACTCAATAACTTGCTAACATCAGATAACATTCATATATTAGCCTTTTCTGAGACTCACTTAGATAATTCATTTGATGACACAGCAGTAGCAATACAATGATATAACATCTTTAGAAGAGACAGAAATGCTCATGGGGGAGGTGTTGCTGTATATATTCAGAGCCATATCCCTGTAATGCGTAGAGAAGATATTATGTCAAGTGTTATTGAAGTGTTGTGGTTGCAGGTTCACTTGGCACATCTAAAGCCTTTTCTTTTGGGGTGTTGCTATAGGCCACCAAGTGCTAACAGTCAGTATCTAAATAATATGTGTGAAATGCTTGATAGTGTATGTGATGTAAACAGAGAGGTCTACTTTCTTGGGGACCTGAATATTGACTGGTTTTCATCAAGCTGTCTGCTCAAGAGGAAGCTTCTCACTGTAACCAGTGCCTGTAATCTGGTTCAGGTTATTAATCAAACTATCAGGGTGTTTACTAACACTACAGGAACAAGATCATCCACATGTATTGATCACATTTTTACTAATACTGTAGAACTTTGTTCTAAAGCTGTATCCGTACCCATTGGATGCAGGGATCACAATATAGTGGCTATATCCAGGAAAGCCAAAGTTCCAAAAGCTGGGCCTAAAATAGAGTATAAGAGATCATTCAAAAGATTTTGCTGTGACTCATATGTGGATGATGTTGAAAAATATTTGTTGGTCTGGTGTGATTAATAAGGAGCATCCAGACGCTGCACTTGATGAATTTATGAAATTGCTTCTTCCAATTGTTGATAAACATGCACCGGTTAGGAAACTGACTGTTAGAACTGTTAAGGCTCCATGGATTGATGAGGATTTGAAAAACTGTATGGTTGAAAGAGACGGGGCAAAAGGAGTGGCTAATAAGTCTGGCTGCACATCTGACTGGCTGACTTCAAGCAAATAGAGAAATTATGTGACTAAACTCAACAAAAAGAAGAAGAAACTGTATTATGAAGCCAAGATCAATGATATAAAGAACGAGGGAAAAAAAACTTTGGAGTACTTTAAATGAAATTATGGGCTGAAAGACAAATTCAACTGCATCTTTCATCGAATCAGATGGCTTATTCATCACAAAACCATTTGATGTTGCCAATTATTTTAATGATTACTTCATTGGCAAAGTGGGCAAACTTAGGCAGGAAATGCCAACAACAAACAGTGAGCCATCGTATTCATGCATAAAACAATTAATAATGAAAGAAAAGCATTGCAAGTTAGAATTTTGTAAAGTTAGTGTGGGAGAGGTGGAAAAATTATTGTTATCGATCAATAATGACAAAACCTCCTGGCATTGACAACTTAGATGGAAAGCTACTGAGGATTCTATAGCCACTTCTTTCCGTCATATCTTTCACCTTAGCCTATAGGAAAGTCTCTGTCATCAGGCCTGGAGGGAAGCCAAAGTCATTCCGCTACCCAAGAGCGGTAAAGCAGCCTTTACTGGTTCTAACAGCAGACCTATCAGCTTGCTTCCAGCTCTTAGCAAACTGTTGGGGGAAAAAATGGTGTTTGACCAAATACAAATTAACAACAGACTTTCAGCATGCTTGTAGAGAAGGGCACTCAACATCTACTGCACTGACACAAATGACTGATGATTGGTTGAAAGATTGTGGGAGCTGTACTCTTAGATTTCAGTGCAGCCTTTGATATTATTGACCCAAACCTGTTGTTGAAAAAACATACACTACCGTTCAAAAGTTTGGAGTCACTTAGAATTGTATTGTTTTCGAAAGAAAAAGCAATTTTTTGGTCCATTAAAATACCATAAAATTAATCAGAAATACAGTGTAGACATTGTCAATGTTGTAAATGGCTATTGTAGCTGGAAACGGCTGATTTTTAATGGAATATCTACATAGGCGTTATTATCAGCAAACATCAGTCCTGTGTTCCAAGGGAACGTTGTGTTTGCTAATCCAAGTTTAATCCACGTTTTGAGCCTGTAATCGAACCCACAATTGCTGATGCTCCAGACACTCAACTAGTCTCAAAAAGGCCAGTTTTATTGCTTCTTTAATCAGCACAACAGTTTTCAGCTGTGCTAACATAATTGCAAAAGGGTTTTCTAATGATCAATGATAAACTTGGATTAGCAAACACACGTGCCATTGGAACACAGGACTGATGGTTGCTGATAATGGGACTCTGAACGCCTATGTAGATATTCCATAAAAAATCAGCCGTTTCCAGCTACAACAGCCATTTACAACACTAACAATGTCTACACTGTATTTCTGATCAATTTTATGTTATTTTAATGGACAAAAAAAAAAGCTTTTTCTTTAGAAAACAAGGACATTTCTAAGTGACCCCAAACTTTTGAACGGTAGTGTGTGTGGTATGGCTTTTCAACCTCTGCCATATTGTGGATTCAGATCTATCTAATAGAACTCAAAGGGTTTTCGTTAAGCTTTAACCTCTTAAGGATCAGACCCTTCTTTTCATTTTACCCCTAAAATGACATCCCCAAGGATGCAGGATGGACTGCTGGGAGTGGGAGGATGGTTGAGGAGGGCTGCAATGCCAGAGGATATCAAACATCCAGTCAGTGTTGGTAAAAGCAGCCACCTCTCCACACTCATCTTGAGAAGCCATACACAAGCAGATAGGAAACAGTGGACGGAATCATACGCTCTCCACGTTAAGACAGAGGTATTGGATAGTGAATCATGTGCTCTCCAAGTTAAGACAGAGGTATTGGATAGTGAATCATGTGCTCTCCAAGTTAAGACAGAGGTATTGGATAGTGAATAATGTGCTCTCCAAGTTAATCTTAAGGATACTTTTTTTTTAAATTTCTCCTAAAATGACATACCCAAATGTAACTGCCTGTAGCTCAGGACCTGAAGCAAGGATATGCATATTCTTGATACTATTTGAAAGTTTGTGGAAATGTGAAATTAATGTAGGAGAACATAACATAATAGATCTGGTAAAAGATAAAACAAACAAAAAAAACATACGTTTTCTATTTTTATTCATCTTTGACATGAACAATAAAAGCCATAGATTCAGATCGGAAAGCTGGAGATGTTGTCCACGAGATGTTGTCCACAAGAGGTCAACAGTGTATGTGCAAAGTTTCAGACCTGATACCTTCGAGAATGAGCGAGACACATAACATTTAGTGTGAAGTCACCCAGGTGTCCCTCACCAGTTTGACCCAAAATGTACCCAAGTGGCCTCCAAGTGGCTGAATTGGTCAATTGATACATTTTCAAGTCCGTAACTATAGAGAACATACAGAAATGTCATGGTAATAAAAACACAAGTTTACACACTCCCAGGAATGTCATACATGATGGATCATTAGCATCCCTACATAAGACACTAACCTTCACACCTCTAGATGGCCGGGCGGGGTGGGTGTGGAGCCAGAGAACAGCAGCAGGGGTCTGACTGAATGAACCAGTTTCTACTGGAGGACTTGAATGTTGTCTCTTTGGTGTTGGCTCCCAGAGGTCATCTGAGTCAGAGTCTCCAGCACTATAGAAGATTTTAAAAAATCAGTAAGAACTCAAGTTTACTATTACTTGATTTATTGAACCTTTATTTTTTTGCAGGGGGGTGAGCCCTGCATCAATACTTTTACGGATGAGCCCCGCATCAATACTTTTATGGATGAGCCCTGCATCAATACATCAAATGAACAACACACATCTATAAACATATATTATGTAGAGTTTGGGGAACACAATCACGATAATGAAATATGTTTACCAATAGTAAATAGGGCCTATAGACCTACAATGTATTCATACAGACCTAAAATGTATTAGCCATTGTGCATTTTATGTTGACTGAGTCTCAAGCACTATAGAATATTTTAAAAAATCAGTAAGAACTCAAGTTTACTATTACTTATTATATTGAATCTTTATTTTAGCAGGGGGTGAGCCCTGCATCAATTATATTAGCAGGGGGTGAGCCCTAGCCAATGTGTATTTTATGTTGACTATCACACTGTGGTTTTCGAGTGCCGATTTACTATTGGTAAACATATTTCATTATAGTGATTATATATATATAGCAATCAAATAAAAATATCTCAAATGAATCATGTGCAACCATTTAAACAAGTGCATGAGAATAAATAAAGTATTTTACTTCGCAGTCTAAAGTTACAACTTTCACATCCAAAAGAAATCAGCGTGAGTCTACAGTGTAATCACTAACTGAGTCCTCATCAATTTCTATTTCACTTTCCCCATCGATTTCTGCAATAATCTCATCCAAATATGTACAGTGGGGAAAAAAAGTATTTAGTCAGTCACCAATTGTGCAAGTTCTCCCACTTAAAAAGATGAGAGAGGCCTGTAATTTTCATCATAGGTACACGTCAACTATGACAGACAAAATGAGAAAAAAACATCCAGAAAATCACATTGTAGGATTTTTAATGAATTTATTTGCAAGTTATGGTGGAAAATAAGTATTTGGTCAATGACAAACGTTTCTCAATACTTTGTTATATACCCTTTGTTGGCAATGACACAGGTCAAACGTTTTCTGTAAGTCTTCACAAGGTTTTCACACACTGTTGCTGGTATTTTGGCCCATTCCTCCATGCAGATCTCCTCTAGAGCAGTGATGTTTTGGGGCTGTCGCTGGGCAACACGGACTTTCAACTCCCTCCAAAGATGTTCTATGGGGTTGAGATCTTGAGACTTGCTAGGCCACTCCAGGACCTTGAAATGCTTCTTACGAAGCCACTCATTCGTTGCCCAGGTGGTGTGTTTGGGATCATTGTCATGCTGAACGTTTCATCTTCAATGCTCTTGCTGATGGAAGGAGGTTTTCACTCAAAATCTCACGATACATGGCCCCATTCATTATTTCCTTTACACGGATCAGTCGTCCTGGTCCCTTTGAAGAAAAACAGCCCCAAAGCATGATGTTTCCACCCCCATGCTTCACAGTAGGTATGGTGTTCTTTGTATGCAACTCAGCATTCTTTGTCCTCCAAACACGACGAGTTGAGTTTTTACCAAAAAGATCTATTTTGGTTTCATCTGACCATATGACATTCTCCCAATCCTCTTCTGGATCATCCAAATGCACTCTAGCAAACTTCAGACGGGCCTGGACATGTACTGGCTTAAGCAGGGGGACACGTCTGGCACTGCAGGATTTGAGTCCCTGGCGGCGTAGTGTGTTACTGATGGTAGGCTTTGTTACTTTGGTCCCAGCTCTCTGCAGGTCATTCACTAGGTCCCCCTGTGTGGTTCTGGGATTTTTGCTCACCGTTCTTGTGATCATTTAGACTCCACGGTGTGAGATCTTGCGTGGAGCCCCAGATCGAGGGAGATTATCAGTGGTCTTGTATGTCTTCCATTTCCTAATAATTGCTCCCACAGTTGATTTCTTCAAACCAAGCTGCTTACCTATTGCAGATTCAGTCTTCCCAGCCTGGTGCAGGTCTACAATTTTGTTTCTGGTGTCCTTTTACAGCTCTTTGGTCTTGGCCATAGTAGAGTTTGGAGTGTGACTGTTTGAGGTTGTGGACAGGTGTCTTTTATACTGATAACAAGTTCAAACAGGTGCCATTAATACAGGTAACGAGTGGAGGACAGAGGAGCCTCTTAAAGAAGAAGTTACAGGTCTGTGAGAGCCAGAAATCTTGCTTGTTTGTAGGTGACCAAATACTTATTTTCCACCATAATTTGCAAATAAATTCATTAAAAATCCTACAATGTGATTTTCTGGAATTTTTTTATCTCCATTTTATCACCTATGATGAAAATTACAGGCCTCTCTCATCTTTTGAAGTGGGAGAACTTGCACAATTGGTGGCTGACTAAATACTTTTTTCCCCCACTGTATACTTGGTCTTCGATTGAGCTTTTCCTGTTTTATTAGCCATGTTCTACTTTCTAAAATAGCAATAAACTTGGTAGAACTAATCGAGCGTGCGTGCATAATACGAGTCCCTCTTTGTTCTCTCGATTTGGTCTGCCTAACGTAGGTTGTTGAGCTCAGCACAATGGCTTTTACTCACATAAAGGACCATCACATACTCCTGTAAAGCCAGCTCATTGGCTATCTAGCTAGCTATGTTTTCAAAATGATAGGTGGTCATTGGACCAAGAGACAGTCAATCAAGTGATCACTGCCCGTCTCATTGTTACCTAATCATGTCAATCCTTGGTGGGCTAATATAACCTTTTGTTTAGCCAATGTGTCATGCAGAATCATGAAACAAGTTCGGTCGCCTTCTAGAGTATCTGAGGATTGCAGAAAAACTGAACATGACTGGGTGAATTAAGGTGTAGCGTTTATATTTTGTTAAAATGTTTTGTTGCAAATTCAACTAGTCGGAATTCAGGCGAAACGCTGAATACAGCATGGACCGTGTTAGGATATAAAAATGGATTTTATCAAACAAAACAACACACTTTTTATCTCTGGGACCCTCAGGATGACAAATCAGAGCAAGATTACTGAATGTAAGTACATTATTTACCTTCAGAGGTGAATGTATCAAACCAGTTGCCGTGATAAGTTTTTTGTTGTTGTGCACTCTCCTCAAACAATAGCATGGTATTTCTTCACTGTAATAGCTACTGTAAATTGGACACTGCAGTTAGATTAACAATAATTTAACCTTTCTGCCCATATAAGACATGTACAGTGAGGGAATCAAAAAATCTATTTATAACATTTTTGACATTCGTTTTTCTGGATTTTGTTGTTGTTATTCTGTCTCTCACTGTTCAAATAAACCTACCATTAAAATTATAGACTGATCATGTCTTTGTAAGTGGGCAAACGTACAAAATCAGCAGGGGATCAAATACTTTTTTCCCCTCACTGTATATGTCAGTGAAAATGTGCTTTTGTTTACAATATCCTTGTAGTCACATTATCCGTATTGAGCAACAACTGTCCCAATTTCGGGACACCCATCCAGTAGAGGTTAATGGAAGCTTCTCTAATGTCAAACATATAAAGTGTGGTGTACTGCAGGGCGGCTCTCTAGGCCCTCTACTCTTTTCCATTTTTACCAGTCTATTTTGGAATGGGTGGCCAGTAATAAACTGGCCCTGAACATCTAAAACTAAGAACATTGTATTTGGTACAAATCATTTCCTAAGTTCTAGACCTCAGCTGAATCTGGTAATAAATTGTGTAGCTGTTGAACAAGTTGAGGAGACTAAATTACTTGGTGTTACCTTAGATTGTAAACTGTCATGGTCAAAACATATAGATTCAATGGTTGTAAAGATGGGGAGAGGTCTGTCCGTAATAAAGAGATTATTTACTTTTTGACACCACACTCCAAAAAGCAAGTCCTGCAGGTTCTAGTTGGGCTCCCGAGTGGCGCAGCGATCGAGAGGTTACGAGGGATACAGGTTAAGTGTGCTGAGGGAAGTAGAGAGGTTAGAAGGGATACAGGTTAAGTGGGGCTCAGACCATGTCGCAGCGGTCTAAGTCACTGCATCTCAGCGCTTGAGGCGTCACTACAGACCCCCTGGTTCCATTCCAGGCTGTATCACAACCGGCCGTGATTGGGAGTCCCATAGGGCGGCGCACAATTGGCCCAGCGTCGTCCGGGTTTGGCCGGTGCAGGCCGTCTTTGTAAATAAGAATTTGTTAACTGACTTGCCTGGTTAAATAAAGGTTAAATAAAGGTTAAAAATAAAGGTTTTATATTATCTCCTCTATATGATTATTGTCCAGTCATGTGGTCGAGTGCTGCAAAGAAAGACCTAGTTAAGCTGCAGCTGGCCCAGAACAGAGCAGCACGTCTTGCTCCTCATTGTAATCAGAGAACTAATATTAATACTATGCATGCCATTCTCTCTTGGCTAAGAGTTGAGGAGAGACTGACTGCATCACTTTCTTCTTTTTATAAGAAACATTAATGTGTTGAAAATCCCAAATTGTTTGCATAGTCAACTTACACACAGCTCTGACACACACACTTACCCCATCAGACATGCCACCAGGGGTCTTTTCACAGTCCCAAAATCCAAAACAAATTAAAGAAAGCGTCCAGTATTATATAGAGCCATTATTGCATGGAACTCCGTTCCATCTCATATTGCTCAAATGAACAACAAACCTGCTTTTCAAAAAACAGATTAAGCAACACCTCACAGCACAACGCCTCTCCCCTATTTGACCTAAATAGTTTGTGTGTATGTATTGATGTGTAGGCTACGTGTGCCTTTTAATAAAAAAAATTATTGATGTAGTTCTGTCCTTGAGCTGTTCTTGTCTATTAATGTTCTGTATTATGTCATGTTTCATGTTTTGTGTGGACCCCAGGAAGAGTAGCTGCTGCTTTCGCAACAGCTAATGGGGATCCTAATAAAATACCAAATACCAACTGTAACAGGGGGATGGTGTGTAGACCGCCTGCCTGTCAGGTGATGACATCATGTGACGGGGGGGATGGTGTGTAGACCGCCTGCTTGTCAGGTGATGACATCATGTGACGGGGGGGATGGTGTGTAGACCGCCTGCCTGTCAGGTGATGACATCATGTGACGGGGGGGATGGTGTGTAGACCGCCTGCCTGTCAGGTGATGACATCATGTGACGGGGGGGGGGTGGTGTGTAGACTGCCTGCCTGTCAGGTGATGACATCATGTGAAGGGGGGGGATGGTGTGTAGACCGCCTGCCTGTCAGGTGATGACATCATGTGACGGGGGGGGATGGTGTGTAGACTGC